>NC_053025.1:438378395-438650665 GCF_003073215.2 Triticum urartu | reverse complement strand
CGATCTAGGTGTCATACCTAGTGCATCGGGTCCAATGAAAATCTTTTGTGACAATACTGGTGCAATTGCCTTGGCAAAGGAATCCAGATTTCACAAAAGGACCAAGCACATCAAGAGACGCTTCAATTCCATCCGGGATCTAGTCCAGGTGGGAGACATAGAGATTTGCAAGATACATACGGATCTAAATGTTGCAGACCCGTTGACTAAGCCTCTTCCACGAGCAAAACATGATCAGCACCAAGACTCCATGGGTGTAAGGATCATTACTGTGTAATCTAGATTATTGACTCTAGTGCAAGTGGGAGACTGAAGGAAATATGCCCTAGAGGCAATAATAAAGTTATTATTTATTTCCTTATATCATGATAAATGTTTATTATTCATGCTAGAATTGTATTAACCGAAAACATAATACATGTGTGAATACATTGACAAACAGAGTGTCACTAGTATGCCTCTACTAGACTAGCTCGTTAATCAAAGATGGTTATGTTTCCTAACCATGAACAAAGAGTTGTTATTTGATTAACGAGGTCACATCATTAGTTGAATGATCTGATTGACATGACCCATTCCATTAGCTTAGCACCCGATCGTTTAGTATGTTGCTATTTCTTTCTTCATGACTTATACATGTTCCTATGACTGTGAGATTATGCAACTCCCGTTTACCGGAGGAACACTTCGGGTGCTACCAAACGTCACAACATAACTGGGTGACTATAAAGGAGTACTACAGGTGTCTCCAAAGATAGATGTTGGGTTGGCGTATTTCAACATTAGGATTTGTCACTCCAATTGTCGGAGAGGTATCTCTGGGCCCTCTCGGTAATGCACATCACTTAAAGCCTTGCAAGCATTGCAACTAATGAGTTAGTTGCGGGATGATGAATTACGGAACGAGTAAAGAGACTTGCCGGTAACGAGATTGAACTAGGTATTGGATACCGACGGTCAAATCTCGGGCAAGTAACATACCAATGACAAAGGGAACAACGTATGTTGTTTTGCGGTCTGACCGATAAAGATCTTCATAGAATATGTAGGAGCCAATATGGGCATCCAGGTCCCGCTATTTGTTATTGACCGGAGATGTGTCTCGGTCATGTCTACATTGTTCTCGAACCGTAGGGTCCGCACGCTTAACGTTACGATGGCAGTTATTATGAGTTTATGCATTTTGATGTACCGAAGGTTGTTCGGAGTCCCGGATGTGATCACGGACATGACGAGGAGTCTCGAAATGGCCGAGACATAAAGATTGATATATTGGAAGCCTATGTTTGGACATCGGAAGTGTTCCGGGTGAAATCGGGATTTTACCGGAGTACCGGGAGGTTACCGGAACCCCCCGGGAATCATATGGGCCTTAGTGGGCCTTAGTGGAAAGGTGAAAGGGCTGACCATAAGGGCTGCGCGCCTCCCCCCCTCCCCTTGTCCTATTAGGACTAGGAGAGGTGGCCGGCCACCCCTCTCCCTCTTTCCCCCTTGGGAATCCTAGTTGGAATAGGATTGGGGGGGGGAGTCCTACTCCCGGTAGGAGTAGGACTCCTCCTGCGCCCTCCTCCTGGACGGCGCACCTCTCCTCCTTGGCTCCTTTATATACGGAGGCAGGGGGCACCTCTAGACACACAAGTTGATCATTGAGATCGTTCCTTAGACGTGTGCGGTGCCCCTTGCCACCATATTCCACCTCGATCATATCGTTGTAGTGCTTAGGCGAAGCCCTGCGTCGGTAGAACATCAAGATCGTCACCACGCCGTCGTGCTGACGGAACTCCTCCCCGAAGCTTTGCTGGATCGGAGCTCGGGGATCGTCATCGAGCTGTACGTGTGCTAAGAACTCAGAGGTGCCGGAGTAACGGTGCTTGGATCGGTCGGATCGGGAAGAAGACGTACGACTACTTACTCTACGTTGTGTCAACGCTTCCGTTGCGATCTACAAGGGTATGTAGATCAGACTCTCCCCCTCGTTGCTATGCATCACCATGATCTTGCGTGTGCGTAGGAATTTTTTTGAAATTACTACGTTCCCCAACAGGCCTACCTCGCGGAGGTGCGCAAGATGGAGAAACAGTTCTTGGGCCTGGAGCTGCAGCACGTACCTTGGGGCACAAACAAGGAAGCCGACGACATCACCCGGAGAGCATCCAAGCGGCAACTGCAGGAGCCGGGCGGCTTTGAGGAGCGACTCTTCAAGCCGTCGGCTGCGCCACCTCTTTCAAGCACGACCCAGCCTCGGGAGGAGCTCCCCCAGCCTCCGGCCACGGGAGCCCCGACCTGTGGACCGACCTCCGGAGCTCGTCTGCTCCTGGTGCTCGAACCTGAGGAAGAATGCTGGACCAAGTAATTCAAGGAGTACTTAATGCATGGGACATTGCTAGAAAAGGAAGAGGAGGCGGAGCGCGTGGCCCGGCAAGCCACGGCATACTGTATCCAAGACGGCGAGTTATATAGGAAACGACCGAACGCTGTCATACTGCGCTGCATATCCAGCGACCAAGGAAGGGAGTTGCTTATTGACATACATGGCGGGGACTGCGGACACCACTCGTCATCGCGGACCCTCGTCGGCAAGGTGTTCCGCAGTGGATTCTTCTGGCCTACAACACTCAACGACGTAGCCGAGCTGGTGAAGTCTTGTGAAGCCTGCCAATTCCACGCCAAGCAAATCCATCAACCAGCTCAGGGCCTTCAAACTATCGATGCCCATTTTGCAACAAAAAGCTTCATGACGCGTATCAAAGTGTTCTAGCACATGCAAGAGGACGAGCCGTTGGCTCCTTCAGGCAGAAGTATTCTCACAAGGTGGCGCATGCCACGTATATTGAGTACCTGGAGAAGCTTCAAGATCATACCGGCAGATGAGATGAGATGTGGGACTGAACTATGTATGGCTATGTAGTGTCTTAATTATAAAATGTGCTTGAGTATTCATAATGACGGTTGAACTATATACTTATGGTTGAACTATGCTTGTGTACGCTTATTATCTATGGCTGAGTATTTTTAATCTATGTTTACTTATGTCTAAATGTGGGATATGAATGCAATCAGTTCGGTTGATGGAATCTACCTTCATCCTGGTTTATTGGTCCCCTTTGTAATTGAAAGAATTTCTTATTTAACACTATCTTAAATTTGGTTTCCTTATTTGACACTGAAAATCTTTTTCTTCCCTATCTAACAATGAGTCTAAATTTTATACCTTTTATGACACTTTTGGCCATTTTGAGTCTAAATAACACCGGAAAAGACTCTTTTGTCCTTCATGGGGTATTTGTGTGCGTGGGGTAGTAGCACACACGCAACATGAGTGCGAGGGCTGTAGCACACACGTAGCAGCATATACACACGTAGCAACACATGTATCAACACACACACACAACAGTGTAGACACATGCAGGGACGAAGCCAGCAATCTGGCAAGATTTGGTGCCCGCCATACCTAATATTTGGTGCACATACTTAGTTGTATGATATACTAGCATACTCCTGTATAGTACGTGTTTGATTTTAGCTTAGCCGTGCGTCCCTGCTGACCCTGTTGGTCTGATTGCTGATAGCAAATGGATAATGGCTAATGGGCCGTGCTCCTTGAACAGCATGTGGCTTCAGTGCACTCCACACTTTTCCCCTTTAAAAAGAGTAGATGCAGTTTGGTCGTATTTGTTAAGTTATATGTACTATTCCAGCGAGCTTTTGCGTAGTTATGTTATACTCCCTCCATTCCCAAATATTTGTCTTTCTAGAAATTTCAATAGGTGACTACATACAAAGCAAAATGAGTGAATCTACACTTTAAAATATGTCCATATACATCTGTATGTTGTAGTTCATTTGTGTCGGCGTCCTGGGAATGGGGGTCCCCAGACTTGCCTGCCTGTGGCCCGCGGCGTGGCTGAGCCAGCAGGCCGTACGACCCTTCTTCGTCAACAAGGCACCTAAGACCCTCGCGAGGGGCCAAGCCTCGCGAGGCGGACTACACGAGACCTCCTCTGGAGCGTCCTAGACAGGCAGGCTCACGAGGACTGCTCCGAGGCTCTCGTGACGTGAGTCATGACGATCGACACCAGGCGGGCGCCACGCAGGCGCCAGCACACGCAGCATCCCTGTTTCCTCTTTGATGCTAAGGAAACTAGCGCGGGCGAGGAGTACCGAGGAATCAGGCAAAGGTTGCCACTTTGGTACAACAAGACCAAGACCAAAAGGACGGCAAGACGGAAGTCATCGTGGAGCCCAAGACGGCGTCACCACCAGAGCCTTTCGCAGGCACATACCACCTTTTGTTAGGATAGCTTGTACTAGCTGTCCCCCTTTAAATTAGCCCGCCGTTGTTGGCTCCCTTCCTTCTCAATATTTGGGAAGAGGACCAGGGCCTCTATAAGTAGGACGAGCCACCATCGGGGGCGAGGGGACGACATCCACTACAAAAAAATACACTTCCGTGATGATACGTGTTTGTCACAGTAGGTCGCGTTTTCTGTCATGCATGTACATCCTTGACAAATTTATGACAGAATCAAGATAGTCATACCTGTGCTGTCGTAGAAGTGTTCCATGACATTGCCAAAATTATCATCACGGAAGTGTCCACTTTCATGACGAAAAATCGCACATCACAGAAGTGCTTTCGTCAAGGGTGACCGACACGTGGCATCCACCATAACGGAACGCCGTTAAGCTATCGGGTCGGATTTTGGATCCGATAACCCGTTAACAGCCACGACCAATGCTGATTTTCCACATGTAAAATTCTCATTGGCTAACGGATCCAACGGGCGAGATGGGCCTATGATATGTTGACACGTGGACCGGCCCAAAAGTGGCCCACAAAGATTAAATGGGCCGGCCCAACCGAAGGCCCATAAGATTTAGCGGACCATAATGGGCCGGCCCAGCTAAAGGCCCACAAAATTTAGCGGACCATAATGGGCCGGCCCAGCTAAAGGCCCACACGATTTTGCAGACCATAATGGGCCGGCCCAGCTAAAGGCCCACAAGATTTTGCGGACCATAATGGGCCGGCCCAGCTAAAGGCCCACAAGATTCTGCCGACCATAATGGGCCGGCCCAGCTAAAGGCCCAACATTCTCTGTCAAATCGGCCCATCAACGGCCTGTCCTAAACTTGTCATCAACGCGGCCCATGGTCACTTCTGGCCCGTTAACAGTCTGCTAAGTAATTGGGCCGAATTATGGCCCAGTGTATTTCCGGCCTGTTAAAGGTCCGGCTTCATTTGGGCCCATTTACAGGCCATCAAAACTTTCGGCCCATAAACGACCGTGAAGGATTTGGGTCATATTCGTCCATGTCTGACATTCCGCATGTTATAGGCCCACTATAGCTTTGGGCCACTTTCGGCCTATTGTCATTTTCGGCCTATTAAAGCCGGATGTAAACCATGGGCCATATGTGGCCCAACGTCATATCGGGCCCATTAACGGCCCATATAGAAATGACGATAATCTAGCCCGACCGAAGTTTCGGCCTGTTAAAGGCTCGTGTATTAGGTCAGTGCATTTACGGCCCGTCCGAGTTTCGTCCTGTTAAAGTCCAGTGGGTTATTTGGGACAATCAGGGCCCAATCTCACTTTCGGTCTATTAAAGGCCCATGTATTTTATGGGCTTGAGATATTTACACCTGTAAACGGCCTATTTTTACTTGAGGGCCCAGATTATGTTTAGGCCTGTTAAACGCCCACTATGGGCACAGGCCTACTAAAAAAATATGAAAACTTATGCTGATTTAGGCCCACATATTTTTAGTGGGCTACATGCCAATTTCAGCCCGTAATCGTTTTTAGCCCAATTGGAATGGGCCCGACGAATGTTGGCTTGTTGGGCTCCTACGAAGCTTTCGGCCGATTACATTACTAAGATAAACCTACACTATACAAAAATAGCGTCGTAATTACTGCAGCCTGAGGCAGCATCATAAATGTTGTATCACAACAAAATAAATTCCAATCATACAAAAAAGGCCTGTTGGCATAAAGTTTACAGTCCTTCCAGATAAAAGCACCATCAGATGTATAGAAGCACAGATCATTTGACCTGAGTGCTAATGTTTCAGGCTGTAGAATCTGATGGAGCAGCACGATCTCCACCTTTTTTCTGCCATTGCTCTTGAACAACGAAGCGAATGTCTGATAGTCTGGTTTCAAAACCATTGATATCTTGACGACATTTCTCAACCACTATTCTTGTTTCTGAAACAACGTCCATTAGGGATTGGACTTGTGTCTGGAGCATAGATATATCACTCTGTCTAGCAGGAAGATTTTTTTCAGTAGGCGATTTGGACGAGGTTACCTTGACAACCAACCCAGAATTATGCAGGAAGGTGCTTTTTGCACGGTTAGTGGAGAGATACTGACGCACTGCAGCAAGAGGTGACATTGTGCCTGTAGTAGCCTCGTCACATTCAAGTGGCTGTGGCTGTTCAATCATTTGTTCCATAGCTTCCTGAAAGTTTGAACTTGTAGATTAGTGTACCAGATAAGTTACTAATGAGACAAAAACAAACAAAGTAGGTTAAACGTTTATACATAACTTATTTTGGTGAACTACTGTAATACATTAGCATGTATTGTAGTGCCAACTACATAATAAAATCACTTTCGGAACATATGTCCATGTAGCATGCCTACTGTATTGTCTATTTCCTCATATTCGTTGACATCTAAGGATAAAGAGACATGGTTTAAACTAGGATGAACATAGTATGACATCATTCATATCATGGGCAAACAGATATAAAACAAACATGCTATTTTATCATTGTGTGCACACGTGAACATAACAACTAGATTACAGATCAAGACCAATAGAATATCCTTCATCTCTTTTAAACCATGTAAGGTGAAATGATACGTTAAGACAACTGTGAATAAAAGTGAACAGAGTAACTGACATTGGCTGCAAACCAAGTAGTTAAATGAACACATCACAGTACCAATCAGTTCAAGGCAGCAGGAGTAAGGACATACAACAGCGGCTTGAACTGGTGTGCTCATGCCCTTCATCTTGCTGGTGTGGCAATCCTTGAAGATTTGCACTGCATTCGGTTCAGGTTCTTTTTGGTCCGCACGGGATTTTCTCTGTATTTCGAACAAGTAAATATAGATAGGATAATATGGCACAAAAAAAGAAGGAAGTAGCAGCTATTTACAAGAGCCTCGCAGTGTGCAATATAGCTACGAGATCCTGTGGTCTGTTGGAATTTCACTTTAGAACGGTTGGTTTTGTTCTTCAAACAGTTAGCCTAGAAGAAGATACACTTGTAAGGCACATACATAAATACAAGTTCAATATGTGGTCTGATCAAATACATATAGCCTACCTGATACTTTGGATCAGACCAGTGTTTAACGAGGGCTGTCCAGTCTTCATCTGTAATATATTCCACTGGAGATGTTTGGGCAATTTCATTGTTAGCCTTGCCTTCAAAGTGAGATTTTCTAAGGTGGTACCGATACTATCGCAAAGCAGACTGAAAAACATGAGTGCATGCTTGTCTAGTTGCATCATCTTTCGGATCCAACTTGAACCTCATCTGTTGAAAAAAGAATGTGAGTCTTATTAGGAGGAAGCTAGAAAGTATGGGACAGAGCAAGACAATATTACTAATTGTGATGAATAACATTACTTATGGATAAATGGTCAAGGAAGGTGTTAAACTGGGTATTGTCTTTCTCATTCCTGTACTGGATCCACGTTGGGAGGATACGTGCATGACACCTAGCGGCAACGGCTGCCTCTGATACTAACTTGGCTGATTCTGTAGCATCACGTGGCCTTTTTAAACCTGCCTCAAAATGGATCTCCATTCTTCCTCCTTTAGATTTTGTTAATCTATCAAGCATTATCCCTGATGTCTGTTTCCGCTTGCGCCGTGGTGCTAGTTCAACAACGAATATGGAAAGTGTTAGTGTACATCAAACTATGAGAGTACATATAAAGGAGCATGCTACTGCAACTTGACTCAGTCAGGTACCGTCTTGGTGTTGATGCTCATGAGGTTCATCTGATCTTGCCAAGTCGTGTTGTGTCTGTAGTGCTTCGGAAGTAGTGTTAGGTGTGAAGGCAGCTTGGGAACTGGCCAGTTCCGGAGCAAACGAACGAGTAACTGATTGAGATGCTGGTACAGTTGAAGCGGATGCTGCAACTGGTGGAGCAGGTGATACTGTGTTTGTAGATTTAGCCGGTGGACTTGGACCTTCTACTGCACTATAAGTACCAACAGAATCTCGACGGCAGAACCTTTTCTGTTTCACCGGACGAGTAACAACACTCCCTACTATATTATTTTCCTTGCTCTTTTTTGACTTTGCCATGTCAAGCAGTACCCACAACACAAAAGAATAAAATCACTCTTCAGAACTCATTGATGCATGATACAGACAAGCAATACTTTGATGTAAGACAACCGTATGAGGATGGAAGATGTAAGAAAAACAGGACGGCATGACATATTCACAGCTACGATGTGCAAACTAAGCAGAAGGATTTTCAAGAAAATAGAAGTAATGCAAGCTAGACACCATATGAAAGATGCAACCAATATTACTCTGCCAAGTTGAAAGTGTCATGTCATAAGTGGCAATTTGAAAAATTAGAAGCAGCACAATGTAGAAATCAATGCAAGATGCAACCACTATCAAACTGCCATGTTAAAAGCATCCAATCATGAGTGACTGATGCGGGATACACAACAGAAGTACTTTGATGTAAGAACATGGTATTATAGATAGATGCAGTGTATTCTAGACACAGAAAGCCATGTCATATGCACATGTATAACGTATAAACTCAGCAGGTGCAATTTAATCAAAATAGAAGAAATACAGGCTAGAAAACATATGCAACATGAAACCAATTATCACACTGTCAACTTAGAGCAAGCACCTACGATGGTGGAGTACGGGAGATGAACTCATGTAGACTTGGGACTTCAACTTCATTAGCAGTAGCAGTGGCAAATCTAGAGAGTCTCTGTTTGCGTCGGTGCGGAGGACCACCAACATCCCCTAACTTACTCTTTTCCTTCCTATTTTCTGAATATTGCCTTATGAAGTCAAAACCACAAGAAGATGAATAAAATTAGCTCTGCATAACTGGTTGATGCATGATACAGACGAACACTACTTTGATGTAAGGCAAGCGCAGGATAGGAGGATGGAATATATACAAAAAAGACAGCGTTTCATATTCACACGTACGATAGCGTGTCTTATGGGTAAGTAATCGTTGCAGGTATAAGTTGTAAGCTACGCAGATGCAATTCAACATAATCAGAAGCAATACAAACTAGACATCATACGGAAAACGCAACCACGTATAACAGTTCCAAGTAAGAGCAAGCACCGGTGATGGTGGAGTAGGGGAGATGTGCTCATCATGTACATGTATGTTCTAGAAACAGGAACACGTGTCATATTCACAGGCATTATGTGTAAAGTAAGCAGATGCAATTCAAGTTAGAAGCAATACAAGCTAGACATCATACGCAACATGCAACCACATATAATAGTGACAAGTTAGAGCAAGCACCTGTGATGGTGGAGTAGGGGAGTCATCATCTACACAGCTACGTTGACTGTCCAGCCTTGTGTTGTCTTGCGAATCTTGTTGGGAGGATGGCGGAGTAGAATCTGTAGAGACCCCCTGTTTGAGTTGCTCCGAAGGACCACCATCATCCACTGCCGGACTAATTTCCTTCAGCTGTAATGATTTTGCATTGTGAAGTCAAACCGATAAGAAAAAGGGATTAGAAACACTGCAAGACACCATATGGAAGGTGCAATCAATATCACTCTGCCAAGTTAAAACTGTCTCGTCATAGGTGGCGTTCATCAAACTAGAAGCAATACATGCTAGAAATCATATTCAAGACGCAAACCAATATCACACTGCCAACTTAAAGGTGTCCCATCATAAGTGACTGATGCAGGATACACAAGAAGAGTAGTTTCATGTAAGAACATGGTGTGATAGACAGATATAGTATGTACCAAAAACAGGAAAGCGTGTCATATTCACATGTATCATGTGTAAGCTAAGCAGATGCAGTTTACACTAATTAGGAGCAATACGAGCTAGACACCATATGCAACATGCAACCAGATATCACACTGCCAAGTTAGAGCAAGCACCTTGGATGGTGGAGTAGGGGAGCGGAGACTTGGACCTTGTAATGCACTATCAGTACAAGGAGAATCGGTACAGATGCTCCGTTTACGTTGCTGCAGAGGACCACCATCATCGCCTTCCTTACTCTTTTCCTTCCTCTTTCTTGATTTTGCCTTGTCAAGTCAAACCCACAAGAAAAAGGAATGTACCAAAAATAGGAAGGCATGTCATATTCACAGGTATAGTGTGTAAACTAAGCAGATGCAATTTACCCTAATTAGAAGCATTACAAGCTCGACACCATATGCAACATGCAACCACATATCACACTGCCAAGTAAGAGCAAGCACCTGCGATGGTGGTGTGGGGGAATTGCGGTGATCAACTAGAGAGCTACGTTGACTATCTTCATTTAGCCTTGCTGTTTCTTGAGAATCATGTGGGGAGGATGACACTGCACTCTTTAAAAGAGTATGGGGTCTCACAGTAACCCACCCGGGTGACTGTCTCATCATAAGTGATTGACGAGGGATACAAAAGAGCATTAGTTTGATGTACGAACATGGTTAATAGACATAGGTAGTATGTATCGAAAACAGGAAGGCATGTCATTATCAAAGGTATAATGTGTAAACTAAGCAGATGCAATTTAACCAAATTGGAAGAAATACAAGCTAGACACCATATGCAACATGCAACCACATTTGACAGCGCGAAGTTAAATCAAGCACCTGGGATGGTTGTGTGTGTCAATTGACATCATCAACTGCAGAGCTACGTTTACTGTCTCCAACTGCTGACACTGCACCCGTTAGAGCACTGGAACACTTAGATCTTATCTTCGAATTACACTGGAGTGACTTCTGTCTTTTCTTTTCTACATTCATCAACACTGCGTCAGAGTCTGAAATACCCATGCATAAAAAACAATAGTGTGAGTATGGGTGAAGTGTCTGCACAATTAGTACAGTGTAAAGGTAGCAGATAACAAGTCGATGAGAAATAAATGACGGGAGACATATGATAGCTCTACAACATGCATGGCACACTAAATTACTACAGGATTCTATGAAAATAACAGTCGACTGAAAGCAAATAGGTCAGTCCAGTTTTTCTGCACCGTCCGATGTACAAAGAACGGGCAGATCGCCTTCATCTACCTCCATCCAGTCAGTGTTGACGATCTTCCTCGAAACGCCAGCGACCACCAGCCCAGTATTCCTCCCCTGCCTGCGCCCTCCCCTCGACCTCACCGCACCGCCGTGCTTGGCACCACCCCCCGGCCATCCATTCAAGCCCCGCTGACCTCCAGATCGGGCGCAAGCAGCTCCTGCGCCCCACACCCCGCTTCCCCGGGGAGCAGGCGGACTAGGTGCTCCGCGCGCCTAAGCGGGTGCTGCTTCTTTTAATTGCGGTTTGACTGACCCTGAATTGAAATCTTGGGAGGCTACTGACCTCTAGAAAAGGTGAAATAGTAAAAGGGAGGTAACCTTGTGCATTTAGTATCACAAAGAAGATGCAGTAAGAAGCGCTCAACTAGTTTCTTTCGTGGGATGAATATGGTGTGAATGGAGACGTAAGATTTGCACAAATATGGGAAGAGGAGTACCTCTTTTTGCTGGCAGTGTTGTGTCCTCCTTCTGTTTTTCCGACGATCTTCTTGTTGTTCACCGGAAACCAGAAGTTGTGGAGGACGGTGCAGCCTTGGACGAACCCATCGCCAAGTTGTTGAGTGTGGTGCGGTGGCCGTCTGTCGGCGGCGGGGAAGCAGATCCGAGGCGGCGAACAACGGTGTAGCGGGAACAGCTCCGGTGCGGTGGACGGTTGAGACAGTGGAGCCGCATCAGTGAGGCGCAGGAAGGCGTGGTCGGAGTAGTTCTGGTACGGCGCACGTCGGCGTCGGTGTCGTGGAGGCAGCTCTGTCTCGGCATCAGCTGCTAAGTCCTTGAGGGCGTTGCGGTTGCAGTTGCATTGGACGACGACGTCGGGGTACCGGCTCCAGCGTGATGGAGGAGGGCGGCGGTGGATTGGCCACTATGGGGTGGAGGACGGAGGAGACTGGGTTTCGCGGCTTGTGGAGAGGGCGTTTTCGTGCCCACGGAGTATGAATGGGGAAACGGAGGAAGGCGAGGAACTAAGGGGGAACAATGTTTCGGTTTGAGACGCGCTTGTTTGAAATTTGGGGAAAGTTACAATCTTTCCCCCCATCTAAAATTTCGGACATATTACGGGTTGGGGGTAGGACAATCATGTCAGGTGTCCCAAATGTGGGCGGGATAGATTTTGGCCGAGCGCATGAGTAGGCGCCCACGGCATATGAATGCTTCTCTGGCATCTTGGTGAAGTTACAAACCTACCCCGGTTTAGACATTTGGACATCGGGCCGATAGGCTACACGGGCCAGAGTTAGGACAGTAATTTCCTACCACCAAAATATTAGTCTCGTGCGGTTTTGGGTGACCAGAGGCCTATTTGGCGCTTCGTTCAATATTTGGGAGCAGAAGCATTAACGTTTTCGGTTCTCTTGAATTGAACTTTCAGGATTTGTCAAACTTCACAAATCTTTACTCTTGAAAATCCTAAAGCTACGATTATTTTGGAATGGAGGGGTTACATTTGAATATACATTGTACATGAGTATATATTAAAAAATATGCAACTTACCTCAGTTCATGCATGGTTCCACTATAATCTCCTTGGTTGCAAAAAAAAGATAGATATGCGTATGAATATATATATAGCATGTTCAAACTCACAACAAAGATTGATGCCCCCCTTTACATCTGATTTACAAATGCCATTATCTCGGGTTCAAATAGATGAATGCACTTCCTATGAATTCGAATCTTCGAAACCCCCTTTATGTTGAATTCGACATGTATTCTATTTCGTAGCTAGCAATTTGGAATGTATCCATGCAAGTGACAAATGTATAAAGTTCTTCACACTAACAACATGGAGTGCACTAATTAATGTTTATATATGAATTGCAAAAGCATCCATTGCCTGTATTTCAAACCGCTCTCACTCTATGGATCAATAATATGAAATAAACACATGCACATGCTAGAATTCAATTGCAGTTGAAGAAAGAGCCTACTCCTGGTACTGTATATTAGTGATAGGGGTGTGTACAAAGTACACGTGAATACCAAGCATTGTGCGTTTGTGGATACTATCGACGAACAAGCCCCCAAGCTTGTATAACATACTAAGGGCCTAGGGTTACAAATCATATATAGTCGGCTTATCACCAGTGGGGATAGAGTCCTCCGCGACTCTGGTAGCTTCGTGTTCTACGCCGAGTCCTCCACATGGGTCTTCGTATAACACGTCTCGGTCCAACCTATATGTGGCGCAGGATGGAACCGACCCATGAGTCTTCATGTTGACCCACCACAACTAGAAATGATGTGCCCACCACACCACACACGCAATCGGCCACTAAGAGAATAAGCATATACAATAGTACAACGGTATCTAGCTCATGATACGTCTCCATATTTTGTTGATGACACTGACGGACTTTGCATTTGATGCGTGCTCCGTATTTTGTTGACGACACTTACAGTCATTGTATTTGAAGCGAAAGCACGATATGGTCACTGGACTTCAGAATAAGCTCATCACGGTCACCGCATACATTTTGTCGTGCTAACCAGCATGTGGTTGGATAGTTAGAGGACAGTGGTTTCTCGAGCCCACCAAGGTTAAAGTCCTGGTGCTCGCATTTATCTTGTGTTAATTTCAGTATTTTCCGGCGACGTACGTTCAGTGGGAGGAGACGTTCCACTCCACTACGAGGCACCTATGGTGACTTCGTAAAATCTCAAGATCATATATGCTGGCCCACTCTCTCGAAGGTGCTCATAGGGGACGGGTTCGCGTGTGTGCGCTTATAGCGGTGAGTGCTTGCGCGTATATATGAGACCTTGCGTCTGTACCGTGTTAAACAAATACATATCATGATTATATGGTCACTCGCTCACCCGTACAACTCCGTATTTTGTTGATGACACAATCAATTGACCAGCCAAACGTTCCACGCGGTGCAACTAGTGTTGCACCATCGGGGTGCGTAACCGTGGGGCCCACCTGTCAGCCCGTATATGAAAGAAAGAAATGGTAGTTTGAGTCTTTACTGTGTTAATAAAATAGGAGTACATTTTAGGGTGATCGTACGGTCACTGGCTCACCATACAGCTCCGTAATTTGTTGATAACACGATCAATTGACCAATCAAACGGTCCACACTCAGCAGCGCACATTACCATAGGGCCGACCCGTCAGTGCGTATATGAAGGACATAAATGGTAATAAATTAGTGGTCGGCGGGTATTCGAAGTCGTGAGACCTCTGGTTGCCAGTCACCGGCGGTTGGGGGCGTTCATTGGGTAGTGGGGTGGGGATCCCCGGAGAAAAAGCTCGGCGGGGGGGGGGCTAGAGGGATGGCCGGTGCGGCGGCGGACCGGCGGGGGGGAGGGGTTTCAGGGAGGGCGGGCGGCGGGGGCTGGCGGTTCGGCCGGTGGTGGCTGGCGGCTCCGGGGGGTGGAGTTTGATTATAAACTGGAGGCCCTTGATTTCGTATCCAACGGCTGGAAAATCTAATGACCAGAGATGAAAAAGTCAGTCGACTGACGTGTAGCCTCACCCCGCACGTACACATGCACGCACGGAAGACACGCACACATGTACACGTGCAACACTGACACGTACACACGCACGCATGCTGGCGTGCAACACTGACACGTACACATGCACTCACGAGCACACGCACGTACGCACCCATGCATGCAACACTGAAATGTACCCTTGCACGCACGCAACACTCGCACGCCTGCATGCACACAGCACACGACGCAAGACACACGTTCAACCTATACGTGCATGCACCCTTTGTTAAGGACATGGATTGTTATGGGTATTAATCAATCTTATCTGTGATAAGAAGAACATTGATGTTTGCAGCGGCCTTTATGAATCACAACGTATCAAACGGGCTATCAACATAGTAGGCTTATCTACATGAAAAAGATGACGTCACACTCAATGAACAATCATCGGTTTATGAAATGCCCGCTTCTGACCGCCCTGGCCCACCAAAGGTTCCTCTGCTGTGCGCTGCCTGCGTTGGGTCACTGACATGCAGGCCATGCACCCAAAGAGCCCACACGTCAGTGGAAGAATGACGCGGTGTCCTAGGTCAGAGTCGAGGGCGCCACTCGCGGCACGCCCGGCTGAACACGCCTCCGTGCCGCATTCAAATGCCTCCATGAAACCCGCCCGTGTGGAAGCCGAGAAACCCACTCTGGACACACGTCCGTTCATGACCGGGCCCGCGCTAAACGCAACGCCGGCCGAGCTCCTCCCGTCTGCCGTCTATTTAATCTCCTATTTAAACGAGGCCAAACGCCGGCCAAGAATCGCACACCTCCGCCGCTCCCCTATCTCCTCCACCATTTTGTCCACTCTTACAATGGCTTACGAAGAGTAGTTATTCCGCATCCAAGCCGGCTGGGTAGCCCGCCAGATACGAGCTACGCAGCTCGCTGATCCACCTCCCTCCCCTCACCCGATGGAGCTAGTTGCCGCCCCAAGCCAGCGCGCGGTTCAGCAACTCGCAGCTCCAGGCCAGCTCGACGAGGAGCGGCGCACGGGCATCGTTGCTGCCGTCCAGGCCGCCGCCTTGTACCGCGTCTCCCGTTTCTGTGGCCGAGACTCCCATGCCGGCGGCCGCGCCATGCAAGCAGCGACAGAAGACGAGTGCGCGGAGAGCGGCGAGTCGGTTGCCAGTGCCTCCGCGTCCGCCGCCATCATCGAGGAGAAGTAGAACACGGGAGGCCGACGCCGCTTGGGTCCCATGAAGGCCACCGCGGAGGCGACGCCGGCGTACACAGCAGGTGTCTTGCTGGATCCTTTTGTTGCGAGGACCTTCGTCCACCCCGCATGGGCTCCACAGAAGAGGCAATGTTAGGATGAACTCGAGCCGGTGCCGGCCATGGCGAAGTAGTCGCCAATATTTTGGCTACCCCGGGCAAGATCCAAAAGCCCCTCCCAATAGATTCAAATCCCTCGTTCGCCGTGGAATTTTGCCATGTGTTGTTTTCATGGACTAGCAAGATGCCCATGCATTGCACGGAACATCAAGATGCATTTTTTTACAAACTCCCGCATGCATGCAAGGGATAATTAATGTCCTCCTTTGCTAGTACCATGAGGCAAACACCATTTATATTGCATCGATTAGTGTTAGTGGCCTTGTATATCTGCAATTTGTAATTTTGATAGTGGCCCCTTGTATATAAAAATGGAGGGAGAAAGATGAGAGATAAGGCGAGGAGGAGTGGGTCCTGGTGGTGACTGGTGGTCGGACTGGCCAGAGTCATGGGGATGGACGGCGCATTATGTCTTGGTTTGTATCTCTCTCACACACACCCACGTAGTTGGGGACGTGCACGAAGAGAAGAGGTGCACGCACGGCGCACGTACTCCCGTCTCTTTCCCAACCACACCCGCGTGGGTACACGGTGGAGCTCATTTCTGTACGAAAAAGGCAGCCCACGTGGTAATTTGGCACGTGTACTGGTTGTCCACTTGGTGGAGGGAGGATCATCTACCACGGGTGAACAAAAAAATTGCGACTTGACGCATTATGTTAAATTAAAAAAAGAGGCAAACCATGTGGGGCCTACCTTAGAGGCAAGGCTCTATACACTGGAGTACTTTTGATGTGTCCCGTCAACTCGTAGAACGAGGAGAAGCTTGCTTAGTACGCCGTCTCCCCCGCCCACGGGCGCGGTGGCTCGCAGGATAAGGTGAAGCTTGCTTACCACGCCTTACGCCCGCTCCCTCGCCCACGCGCGCGGTGGCTCGCAGCCCGAGGAGAAAATTTTACTACTCCCTCCGTTTACTCCTCGTCCGTACTACGTACTTTGGTTAGTACTCCCTCCATTTACTTATACAAGGCCACTATAAAAAATACATTTTGCATCTATACAAGGCCACAAATAGTAATCGAGACAAAAGTTACTACTCCCTACTTTCCAGTTTATGGCTCAATTTCAAAATCTCTCCAACCAAGGTAGACGGTGAGTGGTCGAATTAATTTCGTAGTTTGCACAAGTAATTAGTACGCTCGTTTTTCTCAAGAAGTTGTGTTTACCGAGGCATTAATTAGAAAAAATGCATGAATGACCACTAAATTTCCATGAACTTGTACATGCATTGGTTAGTTTCCTCTTGACACTGCTTTCGCTGGGTGATCTAACGCACCTCGAAATCCAACATGTAATGGTACTACTACTAGTATAGTACTCCCTCTTCCCCAGAATATAAGAACGTTTTTGATACTATGTTAGTGTTAAAAATGTTCTTATATTTTGGGACGGAGGGAGTAGAATTGAGACTTATCAAACGGAAAAACGAATGTTTTTTAGATGAGCCCTATAAACCCTAGTGGGTACGTACTCCGTAAAAACAGATTTTTCCAAAACTAAGTCGCTCCCTTTCATGAATTCTGTAGTAGTATACTCCTCCATCGACGCTCCCTTTCATGAATTCTGTACTTCTTGTCGCCGACATGTGGGACATATAGCAACCGGGTCGACGTGTCAAGCACCAAATAACAGTGCAGAACAGCAGGGGGGACGCACCCCACTCGTACCGGCCCAGTAGTAGTAATGAGCAATGAGACGTCAAATCACAATGCCGCACTTTCCCAGACGGACGAAGCAACCCTTATTTCACACTTCGGTTCGCCATCATCTCAAACCATGTACTAGTATCGCTTCTGCCTCAGGAGGACACGTGCATCACCTTGGTACATCATGACACGTGGGACCGCATGACAGGCCATGCTCCCCCGCCGATCGCTCGGTAAAATCACCTCATTTTTACTATACTTCCTCCGTATCGGTTTACTACATGGCATGCACGTCGTTCTAGGTTGAGAATTTAACTGGCTATATATGTGATGAACAGTACTCTAGCCTTTTAAAAAATGTATACTTTTGTACAGTAGTACTATCGATGGATTGCGCCATGGAGAAAAACTTGAAATTAAAAAAAAGGCGGTACATATAGAGAAAGCTCGTCGCCAAATTATGCATATAGTACTATTAGAAAAGCTAGTACGTGCTTAATTGGGGTGCTAAATTCAATTAAAGAAATACTAGTAGTATGTACATACTGAAGAGTTAAAGTAACGAGAAGAAACATAACATAGTTCTGCTGGGGGCTCAGCACAATACACCCCTCAAATTAAACTAAGCACACCTGAAATTAAACTATGCAACTAATCCGGTAGACACTTCATTAGAAGTTTAGAACCACCATCAGCAATGACACTGCCACCTTACTTGGAGTCCTCGTCCACGTCATCGACTTCGTCCTTGTCCCTATTCCTCTTGGCCGATACTTCTTTGCTTGAACCGCACACTTGGTTGTTGCTCTTCATCCAACCCTTGTAGATATTGAAGCAAAGGTAGCCATCCATTGCAGCGTAGTGGATGTGGTCTATATCTAGTACATTCCGCTGCCATGCATGACGATGAAACGTGTATGGAGGTTTCACCAGTTTACCGTACGAAGGATGAACCATGGCTCCTGCCAGGGTCAGCATTGAAGGCTGATGAGAGGGCACCATCCGATTCTTCTGGAGGTCGAAGGGGTTTCCTACAACGAGGCCTATCCAACCCAGGATTTGTTTGTCGTTACCAAAGTCTACAGTAACGAATTTGACTAGGTTGCTCCCGAGGAAGTCCTTAAAATCCTGGCACTCAACGTCGTCATGGCATATGTGGTAGACCAAGCATAAGTCATGCACGCAAACCTGGATCACGGCGGGCTTCTTCCTCTCTTCGTCCTTTAGATCCTTCTCTCGTCCCAGGACTGTGGTGTACTCAACATCTAGCCCAGCGACCCACTCATCATCTGAGTTTTCGAACATGCGTCTGAAGCGAGAAAGGCATCCTTTCACCATCGCAGAAGAACGGCTGTAGATGACGTCGAACTCATCGCCGGTGATGGTTCTAACCTTGTACTCACCACCGATCATGGAGATTTGGGACGCCATGGATTTGGGAGGAGGGTTAGGATTAGTGGAACTGTCGTAATGTGAATGGACGGGACGACTAGGAGCGAACCGCCGTAGTATTGAAGGACGTGCGGGTTCTAGTAGGAGCGAACTGCCAGCGTTCGAACGGCAGGGTAGTAGCTTTCCATTCTCCCATGATATGGGCTTCCGAGAGCCCTTGGATCTGAGATCGAATGGTTGCATGGCGTGATTCTAGACCTATGGGTGAATATCCTATCCTGGAGGGTTATTCTGCAAATTTTCAGCAACTTAGCATGCGACCGTTTGATCTCAGATCCAAGGGCTGCCAGCAGCCCGTATCATGGTCGCGCCTACCACGACCGTCGCGTCGCTCGCGCGGTCGCGCCCTTGGAGATTTAACACGGTGTGTTAGGCTATCTGATGTTGGCATGTCATCACTTAGTCACTCATACTACAAGAAGGTTGGCTATAAGTGTATTTTTTGTTACTCCTCTCTATCTCTTTCTTCGTACTCAAGGAAGAAACGGTGCTAGTAAGCGCGTGTATTTATTGCATTTGCCAAGGAGTGACCTCTTCCAATGAAATGGTGTTGCTAAGTTTGCTTCATTTAATTAGCTATAGACTCAAAATTGTCTTTTCACCTAGGTACACGCACTTAGCACCGTTTCTTCCTTGGGTCACCAAACTAGTCTCTCTCTTCTTGATTAACTTGCCACATTAGAATTTATGCCTATGTGGCAAGCTTAAGCACCTGTAGGAGCAAGTAAAAGTAAGTAGAATAGTGCGCTTTACATGGCATTTTTGCATATGTGGAGGAAAGAGAGGCAAGGAAAAAGTGGAGAAGTGGGCACTCATGCAAGAGCCAGCCTCTACTACATGGTGGAGCGTTGGGAGAGGCACCTGTATGGAGGTGGTCAGGAATCTGGGAGACTCACGCCGGTCGTAGCGCCGCAGTTAAAATGATAATGGCAAGTCAAATCACGGGGCCCCACCTGCCAGCAGGAACTCGCTGTCAAATCACAGAGCCCTATGTTTGCAGCAGCTACTCCCTCGTCTTCTCGCATCTCTGTCGAACCGACTAGGCGGAACTGCCCCGCCGCCTGCCGCGCAGGAAAAGCCCCGCCCTCGACTTCTAAATACAACTACATCCGCTTAAGAATCCAATGATATACTTTTTGTGACATAGTAACTCCTATTTAGTTAGTCAAATGGACGACCTAGAACTACGTGCAGGCCCTATAAAATGAGACGCCTAAAAATAAAAAAACCGAGACGGAGAGGGTAGTTCAGCATGTATCTTTTTAGATCAATATAGTCGGGATTCACCAAGGAGCAAAACCAAGTGGTAGGCTGCTCCTGTCGTGTTGGCGTAGCAACTCAAGGAGGGTCAGTCTGCACACGAAATGGCGACACACTTAACAGGACCCCTTTGGCCGACATGTGGCTCATCCACCGTCTTGTTCCACGTGCGATGCACCAAATTACAGTTCGGAGCAGCGGTTGGAATTGGAGGTACCCCGGTCGTAGCGCCGCAGTAGTAGAAAATGAGCGACGAGGGGTCAAATCACAAAGCCCCACCTTTCCCGCATTAAGCTGGACGGATGAAGCAACCATCATTTCACTCTAGGGCGCAAGAGCATAAACAAAAGAGAAAACAATGATGCGTGCGGCAGCTACCTAGGGCACCCTAGGGTAGGGGTCTCCACTGCAGATCCTTTTTTTTTGAAAGTGCCTCCACTACAAATCGGCTTCTCCCTCGTCCTCTTGAAGAAAACCGATGATGAGTGCGGCGGTAGGGTTTGTAGGAGTACTACGGTGTGCGGGGCCATGTCGTAGTAAACGTGTGTCGAGCCGACACCTTGAATATGTGTGGGCCGCTTGGTTTTACGGGAACGAGGCAACATTTTGGGTTCAGGGACCAGTGGAGATATAGTACGTACAAAAAATTGTGGACGTAGGTTCGACCGAAAGGCAATGATGCATGGGCCCTGCATTTTGATATACCCGGGGCCGCGTGAAATTTGCTACTCTACTCAAAACTACTAGTAAGGTACTCCCTCCGTCCATGAATAAGTGTACTTCTAGCTTTTGTCTTAAGTCAAAGTTTTAAAACTTTGACCAACTTTATAGGGAAAAGTAGCAGCATTTATGACACTAAATTAGTATCACTAGATTCGTTTTGAATTGTAATTTCATAATATATCAATTTTATGTCATATATGTTACTACTCTTTTGTATATATTTGGTCAAAATTTTAAAACTTTGACTTAGAACAAAGGCTAGAAGTACACTTATTCGCGAACGGAGGGAGTACACATGTATTGAACGCATGAGATTTCGAAACCAAATTATGAATAAATACACACTATAGCATGTAAAGCTTTGAGTCATATATGCATGATGTAGATGTTCGTTTAGTTCTTATAGTTCATCTCATTCAAAATCAATAAGTTTTATAAAAATGTTAAGATTCATGGGGTTGTGCATTGTACTCCCTCCGTTCCAAAATAGATGACCCAACTTTGCAGTAACTTTGAGTTAGTGCAAAGTTGGGTCATCTATTTTGGAACAGAGGGAGTAAATAATAAATTTAAAAACAAATAATGGCAATTCATTTAGAAAAAAACAATCAATTATGATAAAGAAGATTCTAGAACAAAGGAGAAGTGCTTGTGTTTTGAGGTTTGTGCATTATGCTTAAGTTCAACCATGGAGTCTTCTAAATTGTACATGTGCAAGATCTGGTGGAATGTTGATGATATCCAACGGCCAGTAGTGCTCGGATTTTCCTATCTCTGCACTGTCGGGTTAGCTTCATCCAGCGACCATCTTTCAAAGTTTTGGCACACTATATAGTTCTTGTGCCATAGTTGCATGTTTTGGAAAAAAGCTACTAGTGAGTTGTACTATCTATTTTGGAATAGAAGATGTATATATGGAAGTTGTAGGGAAAGAGATGACATGGAGCATCTCAATTCCTATGAGTAGGGATTGGAAAAGAGATGTCATTTGGTTCACATCATAGGAACTTTTCTATTGAATCTAGAGATGACATGTATCTCAATTCCTATGAGGAGGGATTAGAAAAGAGATGTAATTTGGTTCACATCATAGGAACTTTTCTATTGAATATACACTAATGTTTATTTTCCTTTGAAATTAAGGGAGTATAGGAATCCATTCATATGAACCAAGTGGCTCTAAAGCTATAGAAATGATATCATGTTTATTTCCTTTGAAATGTGGAGTATATGAATATATTCCTATGAACCAATTGGCTCTAAAGTAAAAAAATCCTATAAAAATCATATCATATAGAGTTCCTATGATATTCCTCGACACTAAAGGATGCTTAAAATTGCTGCGGGTGATACGATGGTCTTTCTTTGTAGACTCCTCACCCAACTTTATAGTTACCTCTCGAAGATGAATGAAATGACATATACATGGTATTCTACATGTGCAATTTGGTACACGAAAACTCGGTAAAAGTTTGCGGGGTTCGAATTTTCAATAAAGCTATATGCACTGCATTTCGGAACGGATGGAGCATACGGCAGTTGCTAACACTCACGTGGAAGATTTGTGTGTAGGAGGAGTGGCTGTTCTGTTAAATGACATGGCAAAACTGACACTGTCGGATGCCGATCTAACGGTTCTTACGGCGTTCGTCAGGAAAAGGCTTGTGGCGAACGTTTGTCGGATAATGATTTACGGACACATGCATTGCATTGATACGTGCCCCCCTCTCTCTCATGCACACGCACCCTCACGGGTCACGATTCTCCCGAGTCCTCTCGCAGACTCGCACGTCGCACCCACCGTCTATCTGCAGGTAGACGTCACGCACATATGTGCTCTTCACACCCTACCCTCAGAACTTCTAAAAAACAAAAGACGGCGCACACATTTTATTTTAGCTCACACGTCACACACTTGTACTATTACTCTTGCGGCGAACGTTCTTTGGGCACAGTATATTGTACTCTCACGAAGAGAAGCGGTGCACGCACACACTAGTTCTCTCACACCCACTCGCGGGTACACGTAGGAGCGCATTTTTTTGAAGCTGGTACAACAAAATCACTCCACTATATATAAAAGCAGGAGCCTTAGCGCTTGCTTTACTAGGGTTCCTATCGTTCACTCTCTCATGCTCTCCAGATCTAAGCAACACATAGGTGGCCACACTCTCTCTCAGCTCACGGCTGGTCACAAATCCGGCTGGACAACCTCGACTGGGGCAGGGGTGTAGGTGCATCGTTCATGCTGTCGTCAGCGGCAAGGGAGGAGACCAACGGCTGCCCGCTTGTCCCGATCGGTGGCCTTGCCGTTCTCTCTGAGAGAGCATCGGCTCGGGAGGGCCTCCGACCCCTTCTTCCTCCCTGCGGTATTGTGGCCAAGATGCGGCCTCCCGACGCCGTCTTTGCGACATGCCGATGACCCTCAGGTATATATTCCTTTGAAACCTGCCTTGCTCTACTGCCCCAGCTCCCTTCGTGTGGATCCTTTTCTACTTCCGTCCGCTGTTCCAAAGCCACCTAGACTTCTACTATTATTAGAAGTAAAGCTATTTCATACAGTCGACTCAAAGCGTTGGTTCAAACAGGGAAGAAAGTGGGAAAGCTGTAGCATGAATCTAGGACTTGGTTCTAAGAGGAAACGGGGGAAAGTAGTAATATCTGTCACTGTTTAAATAACCGTAGTTCTTATTTGCGCAAACAGGGATGTCTGTCTCCATATCGTTTTGGGATGTCTGTCTCCGTATCGTTTCTATCCACGCAATCAAAAGCACACACCTCAGTTTTAGTACAACTGCGCAAAATGAGATGGCTATCCCTCTTTGCTATCGTCTAACCTCCCGTCTTCAAGGTATCCCTACATTGGTAGCAACTAAGGTAGAATGACCAATGCAATCTAAAAGAAGCTGATTCATACGTTTTACTTCCTGATTGCAGTGCAGGGACGAGCGAAAACAACTGCATCCTAGTCCGGAATGCAATTTCTACCAGTTCATCCATGGACCGAGGAATAGCTGGCACGGCTGCACGGCGGTTTTTTGGACAGGTGCGTGGACAAGAGGCATTGTGGTCTGCTTATTTCTGCAAATAGTGGTGCTTAAATTTAGTGGAATGCACAAGAATTTCACCTGGTCAGTACACTGCATGGTTCAGTTCAGCATTCCAGCTGAGACCACAATTATAATTGGTTATTCTAGAATGAGAGAACCTAACCCTGAATGGTGGCAACAAGAAAAAACCAGAGTGAACTCCAGGAAATTTAAGCCTACCGGGAGGCCCTTTGCTCAGAGAGAAGCCTTGCTTGTTTTTTCCTGATTTGTAAACCTTCTCACAACTTTGTCTTTTGCTGTGAACTAGTATATGTTTGATATGTTCTATGAATCATTGACATGTATAAAATTGCTGAACTTATGCTTTTCAAGTTTTTTATGAAGACGAGTTTAATGTGAGTGTTCCACATGAGCACTGGACTACTGTGTGAACGTTTGGAATTTGTTACATTGTGGCCTCAATTAACTGCATGAACCACTGTAAAAAGATACATAGTTGCTTATATGTCAGACAGCAGATTGTTGATTGTTAGCTGGTCGATAGCCTAGTGTTGAAGCGAGTTGAGCCAATGTGCCGTGTTTTGCACAACTGCTTACAAGTGGGGTAGCACCAACAGTGTTTACAAGTACTTATGTATACGTCGGCGCACGGTTCTCGAACGAGTGCTCTGTTTCATCAAAACACACACTGCTCGTATGATAAACCGTGACAACTTATGTCTTACCATGCCATATTCATGAAAAAACTAGTGAGGACACATCTGTTTCGGCAACAATTATGATGGTTCTCACATGATTCACGGGCACACAAAAGTAGCAGCAGTTCCCATAGACGGATTCAAACAGAGTACTAGCCCCAGAGGGGTCGATAACAGGCAAGGTTCGGATAATTAGACACAATCCAAACTACTATTAAACACTAGCTGGGGCAACTATTTCATGCCTCGATCTAATTTGGGCTGGACACAAGACGGACCTTGCCATAAACATCATCGAGGACGTCCGGCAGCAGCTCAATCCTGTGAACCTTCATGAAGACAACCTTGTGGCCTTGCCACTGATAAACTTGTTTGTGGAGGCATGCCACATCATCTTCCTGCGTAAGCTTGACAAGAACAGTATTCCTCACAAACGAAGGAGTAGCTTTGAACTTCTTGTGATTCAGTACACCCTGGACAACACGCCTGACAATAGTGAGGCTGGAATACAACTCTTCATTGGTATAACCGCAAATGGCTTCCAGGATCCAACAGCCTAAGAACTCTGTTTTCCCAGTGCGTATATTCAGGTCGTCTGCCTCATAGCGAGTGACATGTACAACCACACAATCCTTGTATGCATCAGGGCTCTAAGTGAAACAAAAAAAAATTCTGAATTACTTTTTGTATAAGCAACACAAGTTATTTAAACCACTACGTATACCATGGCATCGAAGCTAATAAAATTTTGCATTATTAATCACCACATACTTCCTTTTCTAAAAAAATCACCACATACTTGATGAAAAACCACAATCGAGATCGGCAAAGAAGGAAATCACCTTGGGCAGCTCAGCGGGGGGGACACATCCTCGAAGGGGGAAAACTGCTCCTGCAGTGCCACGGGGGTTGTAACCTCAAACGGGGCGTTTACCATCTCAGTATCTGGGGTCGCCTCGGTGGTTGCCTCCATATTCTTGGAGCTCTCTGTCTCGTGGGGATCAGCCTCCCGCGTCTGCTCCAATATCGACAGATCTTTGCCTGGTTCTCCTTGGTCCATCATGAAACTGACGAATACTAGGAGACCACTGAAAGGAAAACACAATCGCAATGACAATGAAACAAAAAAGAGAGTGAGGATCAGTTACTGCTTTGCAAAAGTTCTTTTTTTTCCTCTGAACAAAAATATACCAACATCATGGATCCGCTTTCCTTCCCTTCGTTCGAAGAGAAGAACAGTGGCAGATGCAAGTGTTGCCTTTCTTGAAGACGGTGAGGGAGAAGGGGATTCAACAAAGAGTGAAATGATGGTTGCTTCGTCCGTCAAACTTAGACTGCGGGGAGGTGGGGTTTTGTGATACGACAGCTCTTTACTGCCGCGGGTGACTCTCCGCCTGCATACTGCCTTCTAATTTGGTGGATGGCATTTGGGCCCACGCGCTGCATGGCCCGCATGTCAGTGAACAAAAGTATAACGGCATTCAGTAGAGGGAGACGTTTCAATGACCTAGGAGGAGCCAGAAGCGGTAGAGTGTCTCCACTGTACTAGTAGTAATTGCTTTTCTGGGTAGCTGTAGAGTGTCTCCACTGTACTAGTAGTAATTGTTACTCGGGTCCCAAGACAAAACAGCCCATCCACACTAGTAAATAGTAAAATCAATTCAAAAGCCCATATATTTACTGAATGAGATGCGCTACCCAGACCCAGCACCCCCCCAAACCTGGGTGCTCTTCTTCCTCCTTGCTCCTACAGAAAACCGCAGCTCCCCTTCTTCCTCACTCCTACAGAAAACCCCCAGCTCCCCTTCTTCTTCGCTCGCACTACAACTAGGCTCGTCATTCGTTACTCTGCTCAAATCCATGAGCGTGACACGACGCCCTCGAGGAAAATAGAGTCGGCTGACCCCAGCGCCAAGAAGATGAGGCTCCCGCCAGCGGCGACGCCTGTTGTTGATCCCGCACCTGGCAGCGCGGGGAGAAGCGGCGACCCCGCCCCCACCGGATCCCAGGAACCCGTAGAATCTCGGGTGGACCGCATTAGCGATCTCCCGGACGCCATCCTTGGGGAGATCATCTCGCTTCTCCCCACCAAGGATTGCTGCTGCACCCAAATCCTCTCAATTCGGTGGTGCCCTCTATGGCGCGCCGTTCCCCTTAATCTCGACTGTCATCAGCTATCTCTCTTCAATGATTTTGAAATCCCAGAGCCATCATCTCCTCCCACCAGGGCTCTGTTCAAAGCCTCTTCATCCCATCATGCTGCCTGAGCAAGCATACCATGCCCTGCATGGTGGACGCCTGGCTGGAATCCCCTGAATTCACAGAACTACAGCTGCTTGAGTTCTACTATTCCCCTAGAAATCACATACCACATACCAAACGCAACTTGTGCCCTCAGCACCAATGTCCATCTCGGGGTTTTCGTCCTCTCTCCACACCGCCACCTTTGCGCAGTGCTACCTACCAGAAAATCTGGTACTAAACCTTCGACTCCCATTTCTCAAGAAACTTTCACTTGTGCGGGTTCGTATATCGGAGGCCTCATTGCACAACATCATCCACCCCAGTTGCCCTGCGCTGGAGTGCTTGGTGCTTGTTTTCACAGTTAGAATCGGTTGTCTCCAAATAAAGTCGCCTAACCTTGTAAGAATTGGAATTTCTTTTGACGGAAGGCAGCTCATCATCCAAGATGCCCCTTCATTTCAAAGGTTGATCCTTGATTCTAGTTATTCACCGTTGCAAATAACCGTCCTCTCTACGCCTAAACTGGAGGCCTTGGGTGTAATACATGATCTCTGTGCTCATTTCAATATGGTGTTTGGCTCCACAGTTCTTCAGGTACTTTATATTATCATCTTCACTTGTAACCATAAGCTGCATTTTAAATTTCTGCGCATAATTTATATATCATCTTGGAGTACACATTTTGTACTAATATTATGTTCTATGCTCAATGAAGAGTTTCTCCATGGATGGCCTATCAATGGTGCTGGATTTTGTCAAGATCTTATATATCCAAATGAATAGTTTTGATCTGAACAAGATTATTGGCTTGCTGCAATGCTTTCCATGTCTGGAGAAGTTGTATATAAAGGTGATAATTTCACGCACATTGGAAGCCCGCATATAGTGTACTAGAATTAACCGTTCTGTTGTTGCTCTTTTGACACTCTTCTTTTAGACCTTAACTGTTTTCAATCTTCATGTCTATTTAGGCAACAGGA
The DNA here is from genome assembly GCF_003073215.2 of Triticum urartu. NCBI lineage: Eukaryota > Viridiplantae > Streptophyta > Magnoliopsida > Poales > Poaceae > Triticum > Triticum urartu. Next base: position 438,622,479 of record NC_053025.1, on the reverse strand, counting down.
CGGGGTAAGAAAGTTATAACCAATCGGTGGATTCGTAAGCATCGGGATTTTCTCACTTCTCATGAGATTCGATTGAAGACAATAACACTAGAACGATATGTAGCCAACCGTGCAAACACAAGATTTGTCACATTCTTCCTGCTGAATGCGAGGTTACTATTGTCCATCAGGCTTAAGTTATCAGCAGCATGGTTTTGATGGATGGGTATGTCGAAGACCAAGAAAAGGAGTTTCAGGTGGGCAAAAGAGCTTCTGAACGTGCCGGGCTTCTATTTACAACATATTGTGGTCATAATCCAGTAAATTTTACGACCCAGGATGTTCATTCTATAGACCTGACCGATCCATTTGACTGTGACTGCCGAATACAGTGCTGGAGTTATATGTTGTTGCCCTTTTCAATCTGGTTTTTTTGTAAACCTGGTGAACAATTAACCTCGTGCTTTTGTACAGTTTGTAAGCTAGAGTTAGATGTTCCTGCCCTTTTCAACTCGGCTATGACTGTCATATTTTCTTTGAAACAAGGCAAATGGCTTGCCATTCGTTTAATTTAGAGTGAAATATTGTAACAAATCCAAACCAAGGGAAATAACATCACTCTCGCCGGCTGCTTGAGATCAGTGTGCATTACAGAAGTGAAGTGATTAGCCCCCACCAGCACTCACAAACTTTTTTTGAACTAGCACATCAAATGGGCTCAAAATTTTCATAGGAAAGGCTTGACATCTAGGGCTCACGCCATTGTCAACGTAGTCAATAAATGAGAGAATTACACTACGAGCGGCTGACACCAGGGACCCAGCGAGTCGCGCAGTTTTCTTTTTGAGGAACAAGCAATTGTTATTTATACTAGTTTTAGCGATGGATCAGGGTAACAACGGGGCTGTGCGGGGGCTGTGGCCCATCTAGCAAGGGTTTTATTTATGTTTACCACATCATGCGCCCAGTTGTGTTTTCTTCTTGCTGAAAATGGCTAGCCCAGTTCTATTTTTTTAAAAGAAATACCCAAACAAGGCCTACTTGCTTTATCGGCCCTGCTGGGCTGCAAATCTTTCAAAACGAGGAGAGTTTCATTCGGTTTGCCCAGAAATAGGTTGTGTATTTTTAAAACACATTAGTTTCAATTTTTTCATTACAAGATCTTAAATTCCATTGATTTTTATGCGTGGACAATTATTTGGATTTTATATTTGTATAAATTATTTTTCAAAATAGTTTGAATGTGGATCGATTTTTTTGGATTAAAAACAGTTGACCGCACCGAAATATGCAAAATTTCGTATACTTTTTAACCGTGGCCACAATATGGGGTGTGATGCTAACAAAAAGAAGATGGGCTCCAAAAAAATTCTTAAGAATTAGCAAATGGGCTGTACATTATTAGAAATAATGGCAGATGGACTGTATGCTGTTTTCCACAGATTTGAGGCGGACTTGTGCGCCTACTACAGGTTGACGCGTATGCTTTAATAAAAAAAAGGTTGACGCACACGCAACGCCCTGTAAACTTAGTCAACACACGAGAGCAGTGACTGTTGGATGTCCATCCAACGGCTGTCGTGCTTCTTCAATCTCTGCTCTTCATGGTCAAGCCGCTCAAACAAGCGCCGGCGGGACTGCCTGCTCCCTCCTCCGCACGGCTGGCTGTGCTGCCGCGCTGGCCTCACCGCCCGACCGTACTCCCATCGCTGGCCTAGCCATCCCTCTACTCACCCACACCTGCTCTTATTCTCCGGCGACGGCAGACGAACCAGTAAACCCTCGTACAGTCGTAGTCCCCTCCGTGTGGGAAACAACTGCCGAGTCTTCCCTGCCTCCGTGTCGTCCCCTTCCTAGGCCTCGCCGCCGTCCATCGCCCTGGTGCTCTCGGTGCGGCGTGGTCAACGTGGTCAAGGAACGACTTCCATCGGACGTGGACTGTACGTGGAGAGGCTGACAGCTGGGTCCACGGCGGCAGAAAGGAAGTGCCTCCTTATTACGCGCAAAATAATGATTCCTCCACCTGACAGCAGGGACCCACTGTACGAGCCACCGTATTTCGTGAAAAAACGTTTCCCCCTGACTGCTGGGACCCACTAGCTACACCTTCGCACGCAAGGAAGTGCCTCCTTATACGCCCAAAAAAATGAATACCCCCCTGCTACCTGGGACCCACCATATTGTTTGGCTGACTTGTGGGCCTACTAAGTTGACAAGGACGAAGAGCTCTGTCAACTTAGTCAATACTCCAGTGACCGTATGGTGTCCATCCAACGGCCATAGTGCTTCTTCAACCTCTGGTCTTCTTGCTCCAGCCTCCCAAAGCAGCGCCGGTCGTGCCTCCTGCTCCTGCCTCCCGTGGCTGGCTGTGCTACCGTGGAGGCCTCACCGCCCCCATACTACTCCCACCATTGGCCAGGCCATCCCTCCACTCACCCACACGCCCTGTTATTCTGTGGCGACGGCAGCCTCACACCGCAGCCGAACCAGTGAACGCTCGTACTCCTCTCCGTGTAGGCATCCACTGCCGCGTCTTGCACGGCTCCGCGTCGTCCCCTTCCTAGGCCTCGCCGTCATCCACCGCCGTGGTGCTCTCGGCGCGGCGTGGTCAATGTGGTCAACGACCGACTTCCATCGGAAGAGTACTGTACGTGGAGAGGCTGACAGCCGGGTCCACGGCAGCCGCAAGGAAGTGCCTCCTTATTACGCGGGAAATAATTATTCCTCCACCTGACAGCGGGGACCCACCGGACGGGCCACCATTATTTTGCGAAAAAACGTTTCCCCCTGACTGCTGGGACCCACCGGACGGGCCACCGTATTTCGTGAAAAAAACGTTCCCCCCGCTGTCAGCTCGGACCCACCGGAAGTGCCTCCTTATTACGCACAAAAAAATGAATACTCCCCCGGCTAGCTGGAACCCACCTTGCTGGGAGGCTGACTTGTGGGCCTACTAAGTTGACGGGGATGAAGGGTTTGTCAACTTAGTCAATATGAATGATTCTAGCTCCAGTGACCGTACGATGTCCATCCAACGGCCGTAGTGCTTCTTCAACCTCTGGTCTTCTTGCTCCAGCCGCCCAAAGCAGCGCCGGTCGTGCCGCATGCTCCTGCCTCCCGTGGCCGGCTGTGCTGCCGCAGAGGCCTCACCGCCCCTACTATTCCCAACGCCGGCCAGGCCCTACGGCGACTTCTATTTACAACATATTGTGGTCATAATCCAGTAAATTTTACGACCCAGGATGTTCATTCTATAGACCTGACCGATCCATTTGACTGTGACTGCCGAAACAGTGCAGGAGTTAGATGTTGTTGCCCTTTTCAATCTGGTTTTTTTGTAAACCTGATGAACAATTAACCCTCGTGCTTTTGTACAGTTTGTAAGCTAGAGTTAGATGTTCCTGCCCTTTTCAACTCGGCTGTGACTGTCATATTTTCTTTGAAACAAGGCAAATGGCTTGCCATTCGTTTAATTTAGAGTGAAATATTGTAACAAATCCAAACCAAGGGAAATAACATCACTCTCGTCGGCTGCTTGAGATCACTTTGCATTACAGAAGTGATGTGATTAGCCCCCACCAGCACTCACAAACTTTTTTTGAACTAGCACATCAAATGGGCTCAAAATTTTCATAGGAAAGGCTGGACATCTAGGGCTCACGCCATTGTCAACGTAGTCAATAAATGAGAGAATTACACTACGAGCGGCTGACACCAGGGACCCAGCGAGTCGCGCAGTTTTCTTTTTGAGGAACAAGCAATTGTTATTTATACTAGTTTTAGCGATGGATCAGGGTAACAACGGGGCTGTGCGGGGGCTGTGGCCCATCTAGCAAGGGTTTTATTTATGTTTACCACATCATGCGCCCAGTTGTGTTTTCTTCTTGCTGAAAATGGCTAGCCCAGTTCTATTTTTTTAAAAGAAATACCCAAACAAGGCCTACTTGCTTTATCGGCCCTGCTGGGCTGCAAATCTTTCAAAACGAGGAGAGTTTCATTCGGTTTGCCCAGAAATAGGTTGTGTATTTTTAAAACACATTAGTTTCAATTTTTTCATTACAAGATCTTAAATTCCATTGATTTTTATGCGTGGACAATTATTTGGATTTTATATTTGTATAAATTATTTTTCAAAATAGTTTGAATGTGGATCGATTTTTTTGGATTAAAAACAGTTGACCGCACCGAAATATGCAAAATTTCGTATACTTTTTAACCGTGGCCACAATATGGGGTGTGATGCTAACAAAAAGAAGATGGGCTCCAAAAAAATTCTTAAGAATTAGCAAATGGGCTGTACATTATTAGAAATAATGGCAGATGGACTGTATGCTGTTTTCCACAGATTTGAGGCGGACTTGTGCGCCTACTACAGGTTGACGCGTATGCTTTAATAAAAAAAAGGTTGACGCACACGCAACGCCCTGTAAACTTAGTCAACACACGAGAGCAGTGACTGTTGGATGTCCATCCAACGGCTGTCGTTCTTCTTCCATCTCTGCTCTTCATGCTCAAGCGCTCAAACAAGCACCGGCGGACTACCTGCTCCCTCCTCCGTGCGGCCAGCTGTGCTGCCGCGCAGGCCTCACCGCCCGACCGTACTCCCATCGCTGGCCTAGCCATCCCTCTACTCACCCACAACTGCTGTTATTCTCCGGCGATGGCAGACGAACCAGTAAACCCTCGTACAGTCGTACTCCCCTCCGCATTGGGAAACAACTGCCGAGTATTCCCTGGCTCCATGTCGTTCCCTTCCTAGGCCTCGCGTCGTCCACCGCCCTGGTGCTCTCGGCGCGGCCTGGTAAACATGGTCAATGAACGACATCCATCGGAAGGTGAACTGTACATGGAGAGGCTGACAGCTGGGTCCATGCCGCACGCAAGGAAATGCCTCCTTATTACGCGCAAAATAATGATTCCTCCTCCTGACAGCTAGGACCCATAGGAAGGGCCTTGTATTTCGCGAAAAAAACGTTCCCCCTGCTGACAGGCTATATCTTTCGCACGCAAGGAAGTGCCTCCTTATTACTCCCAAAAAAATGAATACCCCCTGCTAGCTGGGACCCCACAATATTGTTGGCTGACTTGTGGCCTACTAAGTTGATAGGGACGGAGAGCTTTGTCAACTTTAGTCAATACTCCAGTAACCGTATGGTGTCCATCCAACGCCATATTGCTTCTTCAAACCTCTGGTCTTCTTGCTCCAAGCCGCCCTAAAGCAGCGTCGTCGTCGCCGCTGCTGCTCCCGTGGCCGGCTATGCTACCGCGGATGCCTCACCGCCCCCATACTACTCCCACCCACTGGCCAGGCCATCCCTCCACTCACCCACACACCCTGTTATTCCGCGGCTGACGGCAGCCTCACACCGCAGCCGAACCAGTGAATGCTCGTACTCCTCTCGGCGTGGGCATCCACTGCCGTGTCTTACACGGCTCCGCATTGTCCCCTTCCTAGGCCTCGTCGTCGTCCACCGCCGTGGTGCTCTTGGCGCGGCGTGGTCAATGTGGTCAACGATCGACTTCCTCGGAAGAGATTGTACATGGAGAGGCTGACAGATGGGTCCATGGCAGCCGCAAGGAAGTGCTCCTTATTACGCGAAAATAATTATTCCTCCACCTGACAGCGGGGGACCCACCGACGGGCCACCATTGTTTGCGAAAAAACCGTTTCCCCCTGACTACTGGGACCCACCGGACGGGCCACCGTTATTCACAAAAAAACGTTCCCCCCACTGTCAGCTCGGACCCACCGGAAGTGCCTCCTTATTACGCCACAAAAAAAAATACGTCCCCGGCTAGCTGACCCACCTTGCTGGGAGGCTGACTTGTGGGCCTAGTAAGTTGACGGGACGAAGGGTTTGTCAACTTAGTCGATATGAACGATTCTAGCTCTAGTGACCGTACGATGTCCATCCAACGGCCGTAGTGCTTCTTCAACCTCTGGTCTTCTTGCTCCAGCCGCCCAAAGCAGCGCCGGTCGTGCCGCATGCTCCTGCCTCCCGTGGCCGGCTGTGCTGCCACAGAGGCCTCACCGCCCTACTATTCCCACCGCTGGCCAGGCCCTGCGGCGACGGCATCCTCACACCGCAGCCGAACCAGTGAACACTCATAGTCCTCTCCGCGTGTGCTTCCACTGCCGCGTCATCCCCTTCCTAGGCCCCGCCGTCGTCCACCGCCGTGGTGCTCTCCGCGCGGCGTGGTCAAGGAACGACATCCATCGGAAGAGTACTGTACATGGAGAGGCTGACAGCTGGGTCCACGGCCACAGCCCAGTTTTTTGTGATTTCCCAAGTAAGTCGCTTTGTCAGGCCTGTTGGGCTGCAAATCATTCAAGACGAGGAGAGCTTTCATTCAGCTGGCCAAGAAAATGGCCCATCAGTAATGAGAAATGGGTTGTACATTTTTAAAACACATCAAACCGGCAATTAGTTTCAAATATCTTTTTTTTCATTTCAAGATTTTAAATGACATTAATTTTTATGCGTGGAGAATTTGTTGGATTTTATATTGATATACATTTATTTTTAAAATCAGTTTGAATGTGAGTCGAAATTTTCGGGATTAAAAACAGTTCGGACCGCACCAAAATATGCAAAATTTCATATAATTTTTTAATCGTTGCCACAATATGGGTTGTAATGCTAACGAAAGGAATATGGGCTCCAAAGAAAACCTTAAGAATTAGCAAATGAGTTTTAAATTATTAGAAATAATAGCAGATGGGCTGTATGTTGTTTTCCACAGATTGAGGCTTTCCTAAAAAAAGGTTAACGCACAAGCACTGAGTTGGATGTCCATCCAACGGCCGTTGTGCTTCTTCAATCTCTGCTCTTTCTCCTCCAGCAGCTCAAACAAGCGCCGGCGAGACTGCCTGCTCCCTCCTCCGCGTGGCCCGCTATGCTGCCGCGCAGGCCTCACCGCCCGACCGTACTCCCATCACTGGCCTAGCATCCCTCTACTCACCCACACCTGTTGTTATTCTCCGGCGACGGCAGACGAACCAGTAAACCCTCGTACAGTCGTACTCCCCTCCGCGTGGGAAACAACTGCCGAGTCTTCCCTGCCTCCGTGTCGTCCCCTTCCTAGGCCTCGTAGTCATCCACCGCCCTGGTGCTCTCGGCGCGGCATGGTCAACATGGTCAAGGAACGACTTCCATTGGACGTGGACTGTACGTGGAGAGGCTGACAGCTGGGTCCATGGCGGCAGCAAGGAAGTGCCTCCTTATTACGCGCAAAATAATGATTCCTCCACCTGACAGCAGGGACCCACTAGACGGGCCACCGTATTTCCTGAAAAAAACGTTTCCCCACAGACTGCTGGGACCCACCAGCTACACCTTCGCAGGCAAGGAAGTGCGTTCGGGCAAAAAAAACCAAAACGATTCGCCCCCCTGACTGCTGAGACCCACCAGCCCCCCGACTGCTGGGACCCACCAGCTACACCTTCGCACGCAAGGAAGTGCGTCCGGGAAAAATGATTCGCCCCCTCACTGCTGGGACCCACCAGCTACATCTTCGCAGGCAAGGAAGTGCCTGACAGTTGGGACCCACCTGGTCGAAGCATACGTAGTGTTGACATTCTGGTCGCGAACGTGTACGTACAAACTGGTCGATGTAGAGGCGCGCACGTGTCGTAGTAGAGGCGCGCACGTGTCGTAGTAGAGGCACGCAAGTAGCATGTACACATACGTACAGCGGCCAGGGTGCAGGAAAGAAAATACGGCCACGTCTGTGTACATACGGGCGGGGTCTCGAACGCCTACTCGCGCATACGTACGGCGAGGGTCGTGTACATGGCTGGGTCGGAACGGAGAAATAGCGTCGTCGTCGTGTTCATGGGTTGGAACGGAATGCATGGTTGTGTTCATCGGGAGGGCTTGGACGGAAGAGGCGATGGAAACGAGGCCTGGCATACTGCACAACGGAGGAAACAGACCTCCTATGGTCGAAATGGGGGTCCTGTTGATCGGGGGGGTCTGGCGCGTACCGCAAAACGGAGGAAACGGACCTCCTACGGTCGAAACGGGGGTCCTGTTGATCGGGAGGGGTGTGGTGTACCGCAAAACGGAGGAAACGGACCTCCTACGGTCGAAACGGGGGTCCTGTTGATCGGGAGGGGTGTGGCGTACCGCAAAACGGAGGAAACGGACTTGTGTTGGAGCGCTACGGTCGAAACGGGGGTCATGTTCATCGGGAGGGGTGTGGCGTACCGCAAAACGGGACTCCATGGGATATTGTTCATCTCCACCGTCGACCCCCTCCAGCCTCCACGAGCTACTATTCATCCACCCGTCGACCTCCTCCAGCCTCCACGGGCTCCTGTTCATCCAGCCTCCATCACGCGCTACTCCACCGGCTACTATTCAACCACCCCTCCACCGTCTACTGTTCATCCAGCCCTCCATACCACGGGGTCCTGTTCAACCACCCCTCCACGGGCACCCCTCCACCGTCTACTTTTCATCCTGCCCTCCACACCACGGGGTCATATTCATCCACCCCTCCATGGGCACCCCTCCACCGTCTACTATTCATCCAGCCCTCCACCACACCACAGGGTCCTGTTCATCCAGAGGCAACGCCACCGCTCACTGTTCATCCAATCCCCCCGCAATGCTCACTGTTCATCCCATCGATCGGCTTCAGTTAGCAGCAGTAGCCAAGGAATCGCTCGATCGAGTTCAGTTAACAGCCATCGATCGATCGCTCGGGTTCAGTAATGCGTAGCCTGCAGTGCAATCGCTCGGGTTCAGTTAGAGCCCAACGCCTCGCTCGGGTTCAGTTAGAGCCAACGCCTCGCACACACGGGCGTATGTGGATGAAAGAAACGCGCATCGCTCGGCCCCCGACCTCCCACCGTAACCGGGAACTCCCCGAAATTTTCCTCCCCCTCGCTTCTACCATGGTTTTTTCCGTCATGGGACGTCCAAAGAATGTTCATGCAGCTTGCGTCTCGGCCGCCAGGATGAAAAGCCCATTTTCTGTCATGATTTTTTGTCATAGAAGTAGGAGCCACCACATCTATGATGATACCGGTTTTGTCACAATTATCGTCATAGAAGTGTCATATGTATGCAGAAATTCGTTCCCAAAATGTCACGGATGTGTCTTTTTGTAGTGAGAGCCCACCACATCTATGATGATACCGGGTTTTGTCACAATTATCGTCATAGAAGTGTCATATGTATGCAGAAATTTTTTTCGTTTGGCCCAAAATGTCACGGATGTGTCTTTTTTTTGTAGTGATCTTAGACCACTCTCTCACCCACACAAGTTAGCTACGCATAAGAAAACCTCAATCTCAGGAGGCTGTTCTTCCCCTTGTATTGTTCATCATCAGCCCAAGAGGCAATCCACCACCACCACACTAGAGTAGGTTGTTACACCACAATGGTGGCCCGAACTAGTATAAATCCTGTGTCTTTCTGTGTTGCGAGTTCATCGAGTTCGTCCGCGAGATCTTAGCGAGCTAGGGCGTAGATCGGTAGGAGGGAAAGACTTCGCGTGCACCCCCGTGTTCGAACCTTAAGGGTTTGTCGGAACCCCACATCCGACATTTGGCGCGCCAGGTAGGGGTGCACCGTAGCTTTCCTTTCGTCAGTTCGTCGCTCCGTCGCTCCATCGTCTCCATGGCGGACGCTCGCCGCGCTCGAGCTGAGCGTCAGGCTGCTCTCACCACCCGCGTTGCTTAGACAGCTCCCATCGGCGGGCCACCACGTCGTTCTCCGTCCCCCGCCGCCAACGCTGCCGCTGGCCCGGTGGGGAACGAGCAGCAAGCGTCTTCGCTACATCCTTCGGTGTGGCAGGACGGCCGCACCGCCACTCCATCGCTGGCCCCGGCCGGTTCTTCGTCTCACGCACACCGCGCTCCCATGGAGGCGCGGGCCGCACTCCTTGCTACAAACAAGATCCTGCGCTACCACCCAGTTGACGACCTCTACGAGGAGTGGCTCGACCAGGTCTCCGAGCTCGTCCGCGCCGCAGGGGGCTCCCTGGCGCCATCCCTCTCTCTGCCTCACCCTCAGCCAGCCACGGGCGATGAGGCCCGAGGCGCGCCTCCATCACCCCAGCCCAAAGACGGCGCCTTGGCACCAAGGCATGCGGCCCCGTGGTGCGATCCCCCATGACCAGTGCCCACGCGCGAAGAGAGAAGCTGCCAAGAAATCCCATGGCCGCGAGAAGCTGCACCTGCACTTCCCGCGCCGCCTCGTCAAGACCATGCGCCACTTGTGGCGGCGCTACTCGGACCTCGACAAGACCAAGCTCCACCTCCAAGGCGGGCCCCAGTAACCATGGCCAGGTGCTGAGCCTTCACCCTCGAGCTCCGTAGCGTCGCCTCGCCAGGAAAGTTCAAGCCGGATCTGCCTCCTCGCTACGAGGGCACCTGCGCGCGGCGTCGTAGAAGCTCCTGAGGACACCATGTTCTCAAGGACCCTTCCACCTCAGGATATGTCCCGATATCCGCAGGACCCAAGCCCCGACAGCATGCCAGCCCTCGTCGAACACCCGGTGTACTTTTTCAGCATTGTACTGTGAGACACGAGAGCACGCTACCCCATGCCCAGAAGCTCCTACTCGCACTCCTGGTGGCCTCACGCAAGCTGCGACACTACTTCCAGGGCCACCTCATCAAGTTCGTCTCAGCCTACCCTCTAGAAAGGATACTTAGGAGCCCTAACTCAGCCGGAAGGGTCGCAGAGTGGAACTCAAGTTGCAAGCATTCCAGTTGGAGTTCAGCACCACCAGGGTCATCAAGGGGGCCGCACTCGCTGACTTTGTGGTAGAATGGACGGATGCCCCGACACTTGAGGAAGGAGAAGACTGGTCCACCTCCCCAGGAAGTGAGGCTCCGGATGGTTGGGTCATGCATTTCGATGGCGCCTTCGCACACCAGGGCGCGGGGGTTGGAGCAGTGCTAATCTCGCCCACCCAGGACAAGCTCTACTAAGCCGTGCAACTCTGCTTTCAGCACGGCAAGAAGGTCTCCAACAACATAGCGGAGTACGAAGGCCTCATAGCTGGCCTGAAGGCTGCAACGGCCCTAGGGTGAAGTGCCTCACTATCAGAGGCGACTCACAACTCCTCGTTAACTTCTCCAACAAGGTGTACGAGCCGAAGGATGAGCATATGGAGGCCTACCTCGCGGAGGTGCGCAAGATGGAGAAACAGTTCTCGGGCCTGGAGCTATAGCACGTACCTTGGGGCACCAACAAGGAAGCCGACGACATCGCCCGGAGAGCATCCAAGCGGCAACTGCAGGAGCCGGCCGGCTTTGAGGAGCGACTCTTCAAGCCGTCGGCTGCGCCACCTCTTTCAAGCACGACCCAGCCTCGGGAGGAGCTCCCCCAGCCTCCGGCCACGGGAGCCCCGACCTGTGGACCGACCTCCGGAGCTCGTCTGCTCCTGGTGCTCGAACCTGAGGAGGAATGCTGGACCAAGGAATTCAAGGAGTACTTAATGCATGGGACGTTGCTAAAAAAGGAAGAGGAGGCGGAGTGCGTGGCCCGGCAAGCCACGGCATACTGTATCCAAGACGGCGAGTTATATAGGAAACGACCGAACACTGTCACACTGTGCTGCATATCCAGCGACCAAGGAAGGGAGTTGCTTATTGACATACATGGCAGGGACTGCGGACACCACTCGTCATCACGGACCCTCGTCGGCAAGGTGTTCCGCAGTGGATTCTTCTGGCCTACAACACTCAACGACGTAGCCGAGCTGGTGAAGTCTTGCGAAGCCTGCCAATTCCACGCTAAGCAAATCCATTAACCAGCTCAGGGCCTTCAAACTATCCCGCTCACATGGCCGTTCGTGGTCTGGGGGCTGGATATCCTAGGCCCGTTCCCTCGAGCGCCAGGGGGCTACCGTTACCTCTACGTCGCCATCGACATCACCAAGCGGGCGGAAGTGGAAGCCGTCCGTACCATCCCAATCGGCTCTGCTGTCAGGTTCATCAAGGGCCTTGTGAGCAGCTTCGGGGTCCCCAACCGCATCATCATAGATAATGGCTCGCAGTTTACTAGCAACCTCTTCAAAACCTACTGTGCTAACCTTGGAACACAGATCTGCTACGCTTCGGTGGAGCCACCCCATGACCAATGGCCAGGCTGAACGTGCTAACGCAGAGGTCCTGAGGGGCCTTAAGACCAGGACCTTCAAGAAGAAGCTGGAGGCCTGCGGCAGGGCTGGCACGACGAGCTCCAGTCCGTACTGTGGTCCATCCGGACCACCGCCACCAAGCCAATGGGAGAGACTCCATTCTTCCTTGTCTATGAAGCCGAAGCGGTCCTCCCTCACAAGGTCAAGCATCACTCCGCACGGGTCCTGGCATTCAACGAAATGCAGCAGGATGCCACGCGCGGGATGGACCTCATGTTAGTGGAGGAACAAAGCCGCGGAGCTGCGCTACGGGCGGCGAGGTACCAGCAAGCACTACGGCGATACCACTTCTGCAACATCCGCTCCAGGACACTCGAGACGGGAGACCTAGTCTTGAGGCGGGTCCTCTCCAGGGAAGGGCTGCATAAGCTTTCACCAATGTGGGAGGGCCCGTTCAAGGTCGTCCACATCTCCAGGCCTGGCATCATGCGCCTGGAGACACAAGACGGAGTACCAGTCCAAAACGCCTGGAACATCCAGCACCTCCGGAGGTTTTACCCATAAAGCAAGGCCCAGAGCCTGAGAAGCAAGGCCCAGAGCCTGAGAAGAAAGGCCCAGAGCCTGTGAAGAAGTCCCGGTGCCTGTGAACAATCACCGCCCGTGACACTCCCACGTCATAATGAGTTAGTGCTGTACACGCCCTGGAGTCTCGGGGGTGCCGGCCTCAGGCCCTAGGGCTCCCGCCCACGCCTAGTGGACAACACTTAGCTAAGTGCTGGTGAGAAGACTTGAAGACTAGTTTAGGTGTCGGACGCAGCTTTTCATTTGCTTTCCGTATTTGGCTCCCTTTTCCTTAATCGAAATTTGCTTTTGGCATTCCTTGCTGAGTTGACCCTCTCGCTTCTCGCTGCATTTTTCCGGCTCTGGTTAGCTCGTGTTCTCTCTCGCATGCCTCACGAGGGGGCTGGGCAAGTGCCCTCGCGAGCATTTTCCACCTTCTCTGCCTTCTCGCGAGCCACCCTCGTTCGAGCCCAAAAGCTGGCGTGCCTCTCCTAGTCCGTACCCCTCGGGTACCGCGATACAAGGCGCCAGGCCAGGACCAGGGCGAATGGCAAATCTTTTGGCGCACTTCCTAATGAGCTTTCGCAGTTCCCCAGCAGATGCAGGCCACCAAGGCAAGATGGACATGAGGAAATGAGCACCTCGTGAGGAAGACGGCATCCCGGATATACAAGGTTAAGTCAACTTTGCACGAAATAACGACACAACATGCACGGTGCCACAATCGAGGAACCATAGTTCGATCCATGCCCCCCTGGGCCCAAACTAGTCACATTCTTGATGTAGGAAAAAGAGTAAAACAAAAGCTGCATCACAGCAATCTGCGGAGGCAAGCCCCTAGCGGCACCCCGAACCTAGCCGGATCCTTCTTCACGCTTAACGAAGGCGCGATGACGGGATGACCCACTGCCGCCTCCAAAGAGAGCGCGGTGACGCAGCGGTTTGTCGTGGCCACTGCTGTAGGAGCTGTCATTGGAGGAAGAGCCGCCGTAGCGAGACGAGACGCAGCCGCCCCCGAGGGCAGGCTCGCCCCCATCCTCATTGCGACCGTCCCCAAGGCCGAGCACCTCCTCACCATCGTTCTCCTCGGGGCAGCACCCGGCACGGCGAACGTCTGCCTCGCGCGCGGGTGAACGTCTGCCAACCGCGGGTGAACGTCTGCCAATCGCGGGCCAGGCCTATGTTGCCCGCGGAGGAAGTCGCGACTGCAACCCAAGAGGCCTTGCTGCAGCAACCATCCGCCTGTAGCCAGAGTCCGCCTGGACTGGAGGCCGGCAGCTCATTGGCGAAGAAGCGCGGAAGTTGGAGCCAGTTGCCGGCCGGGTTCTCCGACCAGACGACAAACTCCGGCGACACTTCCACCATGTGGAAGCGCGGACGGGGGGGAGGGGGCACCACCAAAGCACGCCTCCCCTCGTCAGCTGGATCGCCGTGGCTGGGACGACCCACTCCGCGTGCCGTGGCACCACTCCGACAGTGGGCCGCGACAGGGGACGCGGTGTGCTTGCGCGGACGGCCACGTCCGCGCTTGGGCGCCGGCGAGCCGGGTCCCTCGCGAGGGGCCTTTCCCTTCTCGGCGGCGGAGAACTTCCTTCGTGGCGCCATTGGTGACACAGCGAGGAACGAAGCGAGGAAGAAGAAGCTAGGAGTGGAGTGAGGAAGAAGAAGCAGCAAGCGAGGAAGAGATGGGCGACGGGGGCTCCGCCCCCTCCCCATTTATAGCAAAAGAAGGCCAACTGGCACCTCCCACGACCACAGGTAATGATGGTTTCCCTTGCATGTCGTAGGGACTCGTCAAGTCATGCAGTCACCGAGGCAGCGTGGGGGAGCGGAGATGCCCATGACCAATCAACCGCCACGCGTCAACCCAGGCCGCAGGCTTTGGGGGCCCGCGGCGCTCCGTACTTGGCCCTTGGCTTCACCGTGAAGCCAAGCCCGAGCACACCTTGGGCCCGGGGGCTACTGTCGGCATCCTAGGAACGGGGGTCCCCAGACTTGCCTGCCTACGGCTCGCGGCATGGCTGAGCCAGCAGGCCGTATAACCCGTCTTCATCGACAAGGCACCCAAGACCCTCGTGAGGGGCCAAGCCTCGCGAGGCGGACTACACGAGACCTCCTCTAGAGCGGCCTAGATAGGCAGGCTCACGAGGAGCGGAGATATCAAGGCGGGGCGAACCTCATGAGGCTCTCGTGACATGAGCCATGACGATTGACACCAGGTGGGAGCCAGGCAGGCGCCAGCACGCACAACATCCTTGTTTCCTCTTTGATGCTAAGGAAACTAGCGCAGGCGAGGAATACCGAGGCATCAGGCAAAGGTTGCCACTTTGGTGCAAGGCCAAGACCAGAAGGATGGCAAGACGGACGTCATCGTGGAGCCCAAGACGGCGTCACCACCAGAGCCTTTCGCAGGCGCAGACCACCTTTTGTCAGGATAGCTTGTACTAGCTACCCCCCTTTAAATTAGCCCGCCGTTGTTGGCTCCCTTCCCGCTCAATATTTGGGAAGAGGACCAGGGCCTCTATAAGTAGGACGAGCCACCATCGGGGGCGAGGGGACGACATATTAGACCACTCTCTCACCCACACAAGTTAGCTACGCACAAGAACACCTCAACCTCAGGAGGCTGTTCTTCCCCTTGTATTGTTCATCATCTGCCCAAGAGGCAATCCACCACCACCACACTGGAGTAGGGTGTTACACCACAATGGTGGTCCGAACCAGTATAAATCATGTGTCTTTCTGTGTAGCGAGTTTGTCGAGTTTGTCCGCGAGATCTTAGCGAGCTAGGGCGTAGATCGGTAGGAGGGAAAGACTTCGCGCGCACCCTAGTGTTCGAACATTAAGGGTTTGCCAAAACCCCACATCCGACAATTTGAAATGCCTAGAAAGACAAATATTTGGGAACGGAGGGAATATATAGTTTTGCCCTTCATAGACTCTGCCACACCTAAAAACTATTCCTGTCTTTGTCACTGCACGCACACAGCAGCAGCACACACGCATGCAGCACTCACACGCAGAACGGACGCACGGAACACATATGCACGCAACAGCACGCGCGCGCACACACATGCACGTACACACCCACTAGCAAACACACATGTACACATGCAGTAGCAAACACACACACAGACACTCAGCAGTAGCACGTACGTACATGCGCACACAAACATAACACTTGAGGGCAAAAGGGTCTTCTCAGGTGTTATTTTGGCTCAAAATGAGAAAAAGTGTTACAAAAGGCATAAAATTATTTCTTGGTGTCAAATAGGGCATCAAATTTAGACATGATGTTAAATAAGGAATTCTCTCAATTTGTCTTAAATTTTAACCAAAGATTTAACTAACAAAATGTTAGTGCAGGTCAGCAAAAATTATATCGTTGAATTCATATTTGAACATAGTGTGCAATGATATAATTTTTGGTGACATGCATACACATTTGTTACTTAAATCTTTGGTCAAAATTTGGCAAAAATTACAAAGGGAGCCAATAAACTAGGACGGAGGTAGTACGTCAATCACACACGTTTCCCAAATTAAAACCATGTGCAATGACTTTCATTTTCCCAGTTACGTCAATCACACAGGTCGGCTCTAGCAAACTGTTGCCTCGGAAACTCTTTCTGGGATAGAAAACCCTCACCACCCAATTCGAAAAATAAAAATGAAAACCCTCACCATCTCGACATCACAAAAACCCTTAGCCCACCCGCCACCCCCTCTAGTACCCATTCACACATGCACAAGCTCCTCCATGACTCTGCATGGCACCGCCTATTGCCGCGACAACCGCTTAGCTTGCTGCCTGTCACAGCCGCCAGGCTGTCGGCAAACCCCACTGCATTTCACCACTTCCGCTTACCGCCGCCTATCGCCATTGACTTTCCCGATGCTGCTCATGGTTAACCCAGCTCTGCCCGATTCGGGAATCCATGGTATTGAGGGTTTTTTTCTCATGGAGGACAAGGTAACTAATTTACTGAGATATTCTCTCATCTCTAATCCCAGTTCATCTGCCTCCTTTATTCACCCGGATGAAATCGTCATGAATTCATTTTTATTTGAACTGATTTGAGGGTTTTCTTTCATTCATAGAGTCTACAATGTGTTGACACATTAGTACTTTGCGGCCTAGGCCAAACATCCGTGGAGTTCCATCTCACCGTACCAGATGACATCAGGATGCACATGGTATGTTCAATTTCACCCTACATCGGTTGGCATGGCCTACTTTCCTGAACATATACTATATATTGCTACGTCTGGATAAAAGGTGCCACATGCAACATATACTTCAAAGGGGATTTGCCCCTCTTCTTTCTATATTATAGGCAAATTAATGATGTATTGTTCTTTCAATTACTCTCATATTCCCATGACATCATGGTTACACTATCTGTTTAATTATAGTTTTTTATCCTTTGATTTCAACGGTTGTACTATTCTTTCAATTTCATGCATATTTGCATTTTACCATATTCTTTAGCAATCCTACCATTTTCTATAGCAAATCCCTTACTATGCAACAACATCTGTAGTACACAATCTTGCCCTTTACATAACTCAAGACTACAGGGATGTCATACCGAACGCAAGCCATGGATTTACAATTGTTGTTACTGTAAGACATGATGAATGTTGTGACTCCTATTTTGGCACGGGCCTTTGGACAGAAATTTCTAAGTTTTATGTACTGAAAACTAGCACTAAAATTGCATTGCACATAAAAGAGCCTGGTCATGAGATATATGTTAACTTCCCCGACGATATCGTCCGTACAGACTTTGTTTGAAGTAAGTGTTCTTTTCAAGTATCTGCTTGTTGAATTACCCAACAATACAAAGGAATTGTGTAGTATTTAAGAAACCAATTGTTATTCCGTTTTCTTACTATATTCCTACCTACTAACTTCTAGTTACCAATACACTTTTCTTTTGCCTTGTCTTAGCTAAATGTTCCCTATACTCCCACTTATATCAGAAAGCGCCACTGACGAGGAGACTTTGGAGGTGGAGAACAAGGCTGTCAACAAGCGGAGGCGGGTCGAGAAAGAACCACAAGCGACTCCAGCAGGCCTAGACTTCATCAGCAGCCTCCCTGATGATATGTTTATAGTCATCATCTCTGTCCTCCCAATCAAATATGGGGCAAGGACAACCGTCCTTTCCCGGCGGTGGCGCCCCCTATGGCACTCCAACCGTCTCGACCTCATCGACGCTCAGAGCTCTGCCATGGCTATCGCAAAAGCTTGGATGCGTTCTCCCAGATCCTCGCGAGTCACCTTGGCCTAATCAGAGGCCTTATCACGGGCCAGTTCCGTTCCGACGGCAAGGACCGAGCCAAGCTTGATGAGTGGTTCCGATCCCCCACCCTAGATCAACTCGAGGAGCTCAGTTTTAATGATGGGCATATGCGCTCGCTGCCAACATCCGCGCTCCATCTCGCGCCCACGCTGCACCTCGCCAAGTTCATGAACTGCCATCCCCCATTAATGATGCGTCCACTCTTTTTCTACCATGACTAGAGCACCTTGAGTTTGTCGCCATCTGCATCCCAAAGGATGACATGGAGCGCCTGCTCCACGATTGTACTGCACTCGAGTACCTTCATCTTCAGGCGATCGATGGGTTGAGTAGCTTCCACATCACCTCCCTGACTCTCCGGACTATTTATGTGTGTTGCTGGTGCTGCAACAAGACATCACAAAAGGTGCACCACAATATGATCATTGAGGACACACCTTCACTTGGGAGATTACTTGTAGTTGATCAACAAGGTCCAATAGGAATCAATGTCATTTCTATGCCAAAATTGATGGTGGTGGGCTACTCGTCTGTCAAATACTCCGAACTTGTTATTGGATCGACACCCGTTCTGGTATAATAGTCGCCTTCTACCTCTCCTTGATATCGACATTATTTCTAATTTTGAATATGTATGTTCGCTTGTCATCTAGAAAATGATTCCGACAAGCTTGACTCCGAGTCTACACACAGTGAAGGTATTGGCACTAGAATCTATCGGCCCCAACCTGCACCAAGTTGTTTGTTTCCTGAGATGCTTTCCGTGCCTGGATAAGCTGTATATCGATGTGATGCTCCTTTCCTGTAAAATGTTAACCATAAGGGAGTTCAATTTTTGGCACCTTTTCCCAAGTTTACAATGACAATGTACTACAAAATTTTTGGAGCATTTCAGTACATATATTTCCCCCCATATTGGTTGCTTGATTCATATTGTTACTATCCATAAGCATTTCTCCTTTGGATTCATCTGTACTAGTTTTCTTAGGGAATTTTTCATCCACTCTAACCTGTTGTGAAGAAGGCTACATTTTTCTAGATTGTAATCAAATGCCCATGTTAATCATGTCGGATCGAAGATGGCATGCTAGTGCATATTACAAATCCTGCAAACCAAATATGCCTGTAGTAGTATTCAAAACTGTGTGTAGGGACTAACACGTTCTCTTCTTTTGCAGATAATATTAGGCACGGTGGTGGATAATGTGATACAATATAACAATCACATCAAATCCCTAGATCTGTATCTCTCAGAAATTACTTTAAACTCATACCGAGGGACCTTACCGGAGATTATAGTCGCCAGGTTCTTTGTTGTTAGAGAAAGGGTGCTGAAGGTAACACGGTTTGCCCTGCATTTATTTTGCAAAAATGAATGGTTTGTTGATCAGCACCGACGGCTGCGACAGAATGGAAAAGGCTCCAAAAAAGTTGAATTTCATCTTGGAACTTTAGATGACAGAGTAATCGGAAGTCATCATGTCAACCCCATACATGACTTGTTAGTGGCTGATCCATTTGCAGAAATGATGAGGTTTCTAAACAAGCCTTGCAAGTGGTAATATTAGTTTGAACCTCTCTTATATCGATGTTTAGCTGATTAGCGCGGGTGTTTGCAGCTGAATGAGCTGAATTTCATTTCTAATATCAGTTTGAACCTTGTAATCTTCGAATTTGAGCCATATAACTCCGGAATTTGAACCTTGTGATATTTTGGGCTTTTGTGGTACAATCGTCGAAATGACATCATATGAGACTCGTATATTGGTAGTACTATTTTGACCTTAATATGCAATAGACTTGGATTTTATTAATCATTCTCGAATGTCCTTCCCTTGTCGATCTCATAGTGAACGATCTGTATAGCTAACTCGACTGTGATCTTCCACATTATTGCACACAATTTGTTTCTTCAACCGTGTGCCATGTAGAGCGTAGAATTAATTATCGCACTCGACTGTCCAGCATCACCCTTCTGTGTAACGTTGACCTCATCACCCGCGGGTAAACTTATGATTGAAGTCACACCTCTTCTAGCCGACGAGTGGCCAAACTAGGCGGGCGGGAAGCTTGCGTGATTACGCACGGTAAACTGCATGTTTGCGCGGGAACAGGCTCACCAATGATACATTTAGCGTCTTTTTGAGCCCATGCGTGGTCAAATGAAACGCGTGTGGGGGGTGCTCAAGCGTGCACTGGAATCTTCCGCTATGAACACGGTGACAAGACGTGACAATTACAGGTCGGCCGGCCCCCATTTATTACAGCGGCCATTTAACCCTTGTGCCTCTTCAACCTTTTGATCGCGCCCCAGTATTGCAAGAAGCACACCCACCACGACAAGTTCTTAGAGGGTATCCTACGCGGTGACCATTGCGCTCCGAGCGGCTGGCGATGACGAGCAGCAGTTCACCATGCATGCCGTGGTGGACACCCACAGAATGTTCACGGAGCTCTCGGTGGTGTACACCAACAACCTGGTCTGGGTGGAGCACTCCATCCACATCATGGAGCTGTTGCTTGTTGAGGAGAAGTACAAGGTGGTCGGGTTTGACCTCGAGTACACCCGCGCTCGTGTTGGGTCCTGTCCCAAGGTTGTCGTCGCCCAGATGTGCGTGTGCAATCACGTCCTTGTCTACCACTACTACCTGGCCTCAAGGCCTTGCAATCATTTCAACAGGTTTGTCGACAACCCCCACTACATGTTCGCTATGCTGGACATCACCAACGATGTAAAGGTGCTCAAGAATTCGGGCATCGCTTGCCAGAATATTGTCGAGATCCAGGGCCAATACAAGATCTGGGGCAGCAAGGAGCATGAGAAGGACTCACTGGTTCACCTCGCCGAGGCCATCATTGACCCCTACTACAAAGACATGTAGGATTCCTACAACAAGGACACGCATGCCTATCACTCGACCTAGATGGAGAAACCCGACAAAGCTCACGTCGTGTACGCGGCCAACACTACAAAAAAAAGACACTTCTGTGATGATACATGTTTGTCACAGTAGGTCACATTTTCTTTCATGCATGTACATCCATGACAATTTTATGACAGAATCAAGATAGTCATACCTGTGCTGTCATAGAAGTGTTCCATGACATTACCAAAATTATCATCACGGAAGTGTCCACTTCCATGACAATAAATCACGCGTCATGGAAGTGCTTTCGTCAAGGGTGACCAACACGTGGCATCCACCATAACGGGTCGCCGTTAATCTATTGGGTCCGGTTTTGGATCCGATAACCTGCTAACAGCTCAGACCAATGAGGATTTTCCACGTATAAAATTCTCATTGGCCGGAGGAAACATGTGTTGGCTCACCGTTGGGACAGATGTCATCCACTCATTGGACAGGAGGCACCTATGATACATCGACATGTGGCACGGCCCAACAAAGGCCCATTTGGGTGAAAAGGCCAGCCCGTTTGACTTGGTCAAAAGGTAACGGGCCGGCCCATGGAAAGCCTGTTAACGGCCTGTTCGTATATAGCCCATTTACGGCCCGTTACGGCCTATCAGAATTAAGCCCAGTAGCTTCATCTGGGCCATCCAATATGATTCCAGCCCGTTGTTACTTCCGGCCCATGTATGGCCCATGATGTCTTTCGGCCCATATGAGGCCCTTCGTAACTCTGGGCCCAATAAAGGCCCGAGATGAAACTGGCCCATAATGAACAGTGTATCACTTTATACCCATTAACCACCCATTATTCCGTCGGCCGTGTCGTGGAATTGTCATGGCAGATGTCCTCATAGAAGGACTTAGTTGTGGAGCCATTGCGACAAGGTTAGCTTAAAGGGGTTAAATGGGACAAAGGACACGAGGAGTTTATACTGGTTCGGCCCTTGCTGTGAAGGTAAAAGACTAATCCAGTTTGAGGTACTATTGCTAGGGTTTCAATCTGTTGTTTCTTTCCCTAAGCCGCTGCCGGATCGTCCCCTTATATACACAGGTTGACGGCCTACGGCCTACAATGTCCAGGACGGCTCATACAAACGTGTCCGACTCGGTGACTTATCTTACATGCCTTACAATACAAGTCATACATACATGGCGGTTTACACTTACGGGCCTTAAGCCGCCTTCGGGCTTGGGCCCTTTAACAAGCCTGTCATATGAACCGCCATCTTCAATATACTCTTGGGCTTCTAAAGAGATGAACCGACATTAGGATAACCTGGCCCCTCTTGGGCAGGTCATATCCAATAGTCATATCCCCAACATTAGGCCCCAGGTTGATTTGAACACGTTCATGTCAATCTTCAACACTTAGAAAAAATCCTTCTTCGTTTTCTTGTGAAATATTGTAACCTACCATGATGTCACCTCCTGAAATTGTGGTAACCCGCCATGACGTCACCTGTTATTAATATCACATACGGCCCAAATCTTTAATAAATCTTTCCGTTACTGATCCTCCGAAAATCGAGGCGCCCGCGCCGTCACATATCCATTTTCTTGTCTCCTCGATTCCCGCGCATGCCACTTATCCCTTCAGCCTTATAAATAGGGCCACAGGTCTTCTTTTCATTCTCCCCCTTTGCCTTCTCGCCTTCTTCTTCCTCCTCGCGACGCTCTAGTGCGTCCAAGCTCCGCTGCCGTTGTCCTTCATCCCATTGCTTCGACTCCAGCCACTACATCACCCTGAACGAACCAGAACATCGCGGCGCTCCTCCGCTGTCCCATCAGCGTCGGTAAGTCTTCTCTTTCCTCGTAATAGATCTTTCTTTAGGGTTTCCTTGTTCGTCGGTGTTCATCACTGCCCCTCCTTTTCCTCCCTAGATCGTATATCTTTGATCCGAAAACAACACAGGTCTTGCGCAATAGCTGTTTTTAGCAATCATTTTTTGATATCAGACTATATCCTCATTGCAGTAGATCTCATCTAGGCACTCCATTTTTCTGTTGCCGCCACCTTAATTTTAGATTTTATTTCCCTTTTCTGAACTGCCGCAGTTCCAATCTTATCACTATAATTTGTAAAACCTCTTTGTCCCAACACATAGTAGAATTTGCTCTTGCCAGATTTTGAATATCTATCCTGGTCATGGCGGCTTACATCACCGGCTTACCATTACCGATATATCATTGGGCCCCATTTAAGCCGCCATTCTGAATATGTACTGTAGCTTTTACTTCAGGCTTAAAGGAATAGGCTTATTTGTTCACAATGCCGCCAAAGACAGTCACTTTGTGTAACTAGGTTCCCTCCATCGTCACTGAGAACACATTAAAAGATTTTGTCAAAGTTGGGTACTTGCCAGCGAAAAATGTCATGCATTATTGCGCCCCTTCTCCAAGCGAAGAAAAACCTCAGCCCAAAGATGACGAAGTCATTGTGTTTACTGATCATATAAATCAGGGCTTCTCACCACCCGGTTCCAAATTTTTCTGAGATGTTCTGCACTTCTTTCAACTCCATCCTCAAAACATCAGACCCAATTCCGTGTCAAACATCTGCAACTTTCAAGTCTTGTGCAAAGTGTATCTTCAAGAAAAGCCCAGTATCGAACTTTTTAGAGAATTTTTCTACCTGAACCACCAAAAGGAGTTTACAAACGGGCCCAGCTTGGAACTTGGCGGAATCTCAATCCAACGAAGAAGAGACTCCATCTTCCCTTATGCTCGCCTGTCAAGTCACCCCAAGGATTGGAACCAGACATGGTTTTACTGCAAGGATACCTCTCCGGCTGACAAAAATCCATTGCTGGGTTATCGTACTGAACGTCTTGACCCGAAGCATAACCTTCCGGAAAAGCTCTCAAGCGCTGAACGTAAAAAGCTTGCCCCCACAATTGCGAAGGTCAAGGCTCTGTTGGGAAACGGACTAACTGGCATTGATTTGGTCTGATGCTGGGTCTCATGGCCAATCATACCCTTGAGCCGCCGACCCGGCTTAATGTGTACTTATACACGCGGTATACATGATCCATTATGCCACAGCCCCTTGCGTTTAACGGATGATGCAATTACTGAAATGACAAAAACTCTTCCGAATGAAGATACAGAAGACTACAACAAAGTGGGTCTGAACCCTTTCTACACACTAAACCCGCCGCCAGACGTGAGCCTCTTAAGTTACTTTACTTTCATCTCATCAGTCAGATATTGCACTAACTCAATTTTACTGTCTTTCATAGGCGAAATCTAATTTTTGGAAGGCAAAGTATGACCATTAAGCCACCAAAAAGGCCAGGGCTACCAAGAGAGCCGCCAAGAAGCCCACCAAGAAGCATAAGAAGAAACCAAGCGCCTCTGAAATGTTTGAGCTAGATCATAGCTCTGAGTCGAAGGTAGCCCTTGACTCCCTTGGTACCTTTTTCAATTATCTTATTGACATTGACTACTCTCAGGATGACATAGGGGCCAGCCAAGCAGTTGAAGAAGAGGTAACCATTATTCCCTCCGGCTCAGCACCTTTGCCAAGACAGAAAATCCGACGAGTAATCCGGAAATTAAGCTTTTCACACCCCTCAGCTCATTTGGATCCCCACTTTATTTTGAAGCAACAGCAGCATGCCAGCCGGTGCCAGACTGGGAACAGCGGAGGTGAAGAATTGTCCTCCGGTTTACCAAACACTCTGGCTCCATGGAAACGCTAAAACGAGGTCCTTTCAAGCTTAAATTCTCATTATCCACCGGCGGGTATCATTTACTGGTCACTCAATTCTTCTGATTCAAATTAGCAGGAGGTTTCCCGTTCTTCTTCTAGCGACTCATCACAGACCCAGCTGCCGGTTTTCAAGACTGCCCCTGGGTAATAATAGTTACTTTTTGTTTTGTACCTCTTTATACTCTTATGATTATTTCAACTTGTGACAACCCATGTAGTGGACAAGCAAAGCCTAGTAAGAAGGCAAAGGTGACCAAACTAACTGAGGCACCTGAAGTTGTTGAAACGAAGCAGCAAGTCTCTGCAGCCGAAGTCTCTGAAAAATAGCCAGAAGAACCTATCTCTGACCCTCCACCTGAAATTCCTGACCTCTCCGTTGATCAGACCAATATTGACTCTTTGAACATTGAACCATCAAACTCACTTAAGATGTCAGAGACTCATGCTGATGACGTTCTGATCACTGGCACCGGTTTTACAGAACCGAGAAATCCAACCATTTTAGCCAAGCACTCCGCCAAGCAAGAAGTTATTGAGGGGTGGAAAGTGAGGTTTGATGTCTCCCACTATGCCCAATTGAGCAGCAGTGAAATTCTGTCTGGCTACCTCAACTAAGCCAGTCATGATCTTGAAATCGATATGGTGAAGCAGATGCATCAAAAGTATGAGGTATGACTTCCGGCTTTAAATAAGTTATGTATATCCTGCCAGCCCCCATGTCTACTAGTTATGATAACATTGAATACACTATAGACTTAGAATAATCCATAAGCATCTATAGTAGAATCCTTCCAAGGCCGATTGTCATAGTTAGAATTAAACCGGATGTTTAAACAATTGAGCATTGCATCGTAGTCCCCAAGGGCCGGTTTAATCAACATGAATGAGCCGGTCCTATTTACCATTGTTTAAAAATGAAAGCTTATATGTGTAGCCCCCATGAGCCGGCTGTGATTGTTTACAGCACAACCGGGTCATCATAAAATAGTAGGAAGATACCAGCGATATGCATTAGCCCCCAAGTGCTAAGTATTCTTGCTTGCAAAGTGCTTGGGACTTATTCACATGAGCCATTTTGTATGAATAAATGTTTCGGCAGGCATTAGTCCCCAAGTTCCAAGTGTTGTTGCTTGCAAAAGACTTGGGTCTTATATTCCTGTAACCCTGATATGAACATGTTGACAACTCTGTGTTTCATACAGGCTGCTACTGCTGAGCTTGAATAACAATTGACTGATGTAGAGACCCGGCTGGTGAATCAGGAATCTGAGACCCGGAAGGCTGAGTCAAAATTCCAATTCAGCATATCTAAAACGGAAAAACTAAAGACCAGCTTTGATGCAGAGAGAAAAACTTGGGCTGAAGAAAAGACTGCTTTAACGCAGCGAGCTGAGAAAGCAGAGGCGGCTCTTCAAGAGGTGACCACTGAGCTCACAGGCTTAAAACACCATGTATCTAAGATGGTTTCTGCTATCTTTGGCAAGTCGCCTTGCTGTCCATCCCAAGTGAATCTTTTTCTTGATTGTATAAACCGCCGCTAACAAATTTGCAATTTACTCAGGTCCCAGGAGCAGCAATCTTAACCAAGATATGCTTTTGAAGCTCAAAGTTGTTTACACTCTTGTTGAGCAACTTTATACTAGAGCTCAACGCACCTTAGCTACTACTTCGCCAACAAACCAAGGACCGAACTTGCTAAGTGATGTGTTGAAAAAAATGTCAATCCTGCCTACAAGGATTCATGAGATAAAACGATCTTGTGCGAGAGCCGGTGCTGTAACATCCTTGAGCCATGCCAAGGCATGGGTACCGGAGCTAGACCCAGCAGAGGTGGCTGCTGGGTATCCAAGCCTGAAAGAAGATGGCACTCCTTTTGACCAGCAAGACTTCGCTGCTTGTGTTAAAGAAATTGATCCTCATGTGATGGTACTTGCTGAAGAAACCAATCTTTCCAAATATCAGGTGGCTTACGACGCTGAAAACCAGAAGATGCCTATGCCAGCATATAAAGTGATGGATCTGATTCCTCCGATTCGTAAGCACACTTTCGCCCCTGATATTGACCCGTCGAATCTTATTGATGACGAAGCTGGATTCTACGCCTTACGTGGCATTGATTGGTCAACACCAAACTTCCAGACGGCGTAAGAGGACGAAGAACTGAAAAGGAATGATCTAGAGCCTTCAAGTCAGCAAGGCCAAGAAGAATGAACCGCCAGGCAGTTTATATGTGATCCGTGGAAAAACCACTTGATCTTATTTGGCTTATGGAGTCATGTAATAGGGTAGTGAAACTTTATCTGTCATGCCATCGTGCACGCTTCTTTTTTGCGCAATAATGTTGATCCGCCAATGTAATAAATCATCAATTTATGCTTATGAGAGTGTTAGACTTCTTATTACCCTGCACCCAAAATAGATTACAAGTGCCCTAGCGGGTTACCGCCGGGCGGGTCATGATGCCCAATTGATGCCACTTGAGATAAATAGTCCATAACCAGAGCCGGTCTGACCATAATGCTGACATAATGAAATATCATACCTGTGGTATAGGCTTAGGCTGCCTGTTTTAACACAGTCAGAGTTTGTAGAGCTATAACTCCAAATTTATGATACTCTGGCGACTTAGAGTCTACCATCCTGGCGGGTTGTAGAAACCCAAAAGATGCTTCAAATATGAGCCATAAGTAGGGAAACTTGGCCCGATTTGTAAAACCAAATGGCAAAAAAGAGATGAAAGAATAAGAAGTCAAAAAATTCGAGGCTTTTGTAGGCCGCAAAGCCAAAGTGTCTTCTTCGATGAAACTAGTCTGAGCCACTGGAAGGTACGTGCTTTCCGTGAGCCGGCACTCACAGTACCCAATCGACATTTGAACCCAGATAAGTACAGGTCTTTTTTAAAGATAGACTTATCAGGAGTACACGTGGTCAGAGTAGCAGCATGCATCACGGGCCGATTTATCCAAGTTTCAAGCAAGGCGACTTATGAAGCCTGGATCTATCCTGACTATCTGTAAGCCGTGCTCTCACATGACAAACCAGCATTTTATCCTTAACGAGCTCAGATCTTGGTCGAATACGCCATAAAGACTGATCATTAAGAGTTCGGCAGGTCAATCAGGATTACCTGATGGAGTTGAAGCAGCTGGTTACATGTAGGATGACCCGGAAAGGTTATGTTCTCTTTGGTTGAATACGCCTATGTTTGAAAAAACCTGGTCAAGAGGGTAGTAACGCTATGTTCTCTTTGGTTGAATACGCCTATGTTTGAACAGGAAGCCCCCAAGTGACATACTGACAAATTGTGCTCGTCGGGGACCTATGTTTGAGCTGTGCCATGCATCCAACTCTCTTTGGTCCTTGTAGTTTGGGCGTCAAGCCTCATAAATGAACATGTAAGAAAATGATAAAGACAGAGGCCCTGAATTATCAGGGATGCCAGCTTTATTATACGGCTTATAATATATACACCATCAGACTATGTACATCATGAGAGCCGGTGGCTCAAGTATAGTAGGGCCGAAGATGAGCAATGTTCCACGGCCGACGGGTCTCCTCCTCCGATGTGCGTGAGTCCTTGTGGTCTCGAACGTCAATAAGGTGGTATGACCCATTATGCAGATTCTTGCTAACCACAAAAGGTCCTTCCCAAGGTGGTGATAGTTTATGCATGTCCGTTTGATCCTGGATGAGCCAGATCACCAAATCGCCTTCTTGAAAGGTTCTGGTTTTGACCCGGCGGGTATGGTAATGACGTAGATCTTCCTGGTAATCCCCAAATGAGCCACTGCAAGATCACGCTCCTTATCTAATAGGTCAAGTGCATCTTAACGTGCCTTTTCATTGTGAGCTTCAACATAAGCCGCCACCCGAGGTGAATCGGGACGGATGTCACTAGGAAGAACCTACTCTGCTCCATAAACCATGAAGAAAGGTGTGTAACCCGTAGATCTGTGAGGGGTTGTATTGATACTCCATAACACTGAGGGTAACTCTTCCACCCAACAACCCGGCGTTCTTTGCAAAGGAACCATGAGCCGGGGCTTGAAGCCTCGAAGAATCTCTTGATTAGCCCGTTCCGCTTGACCATTAGATTGGGGGTGGGCCACAGAGGAGACATAAAGTCAAATATGCTCTCGTTGACAAAATTCTTTCATAGCACCTTTAGACAAATTAGTGCCATTATCTGTTATAATGCTGTGGGGAATACCAAAACAGAAAATTACCTTCTTGATAAATTGAACCCCCGTTGCGGCATCACACTTGCTAACTGGCTCTGCTTCAACCCACTTAGTGAACTTGTCAACTACCACCAAAAGGTGGGTCTTTTTATCTGGGGACCTCTTAAAAGGCCCAACCATATCAAGCTCCCAAGTCGCAAACGGCCAAGTAATTGGAATCATCCTCAACTCTTGAGCCGGAACATGAGCTCGTCGTGAAAATTTCTGACAACCGTCACATCTGCTGACCAAATCCTCAGCGTCAGCATGAGCTGTCAACCAATAAAAACCGTGATGAAAGCCCTTCACTACAAGAGATTTAGATCTGGCATGATGACCACAATCTCCTTCATGAATCTCTCGCAAAATCTCACAGCCTTCTTCAGGAGAGACACAACATTAAACGCCCATGTCACACTGCGATGGTGCAATTCTCCATTAACGATTGTCATTGACTTAGACCGCCGGGTTATCTGTCTGGCTAAGATCTCGCCCCAGGTCATGTAAGCCAAATACATCACTATCCAATCAGGAATAGCATGAAGAGCTTCCACCAATTGTGCTTCCGGGTCAGGAACAACAAGATCCTCCTCTGTAAGCAACTTGACAGAAGGGTTAAGCAAAATATCCAGGAAGGTGTTAGGTGGTACCGGCTTACGCTGAGACCCTAACCGGCTTAATGTGTCAGCCACCTCGTTCTTCCTGCGATCAGTATGCTCAACTTGGTAACCCTTGAAGTGACCCGCAATAGCATCAACCACTCGACGATAAGCCGCCATGAGTGGATCCTTAGAATCCCATGTGCTAGAAACTTGTTGAGCTACCAGATTTGAGTCCCTGAAACACCTCACCCGGCTTAAGTTCATTTATTTCGCCATCCGAAGACCGTGGAGCAAGGCCTCATACTCAGTTGCATTGTTAGTACAAGGGAACATTAACCGGAGAACATAAGAAAATTTATCACCTTGTGGGGAAGTCAAGACAACTCCAGCCCCCGAGCCTTCTAACTGCCTAGATCCATCAAAGTGAATAGTGCAATATGTGTTATATGGCTTTTCCTTAGGCATCTGCAACTCTATCCAATCATTGATAAAGTCCACAAGTACTTGTGACTTGATGGTCGTACGAGGCACATACTTTAAACCATGGGGTCCAAGCTCAATAGCCCACTTGGCGACCCGGCCTGTGGCTTCTCTATTTTTACTAATGGGGTGACCCAAAAAATATTGTTAAGCTTCTGCTTGCCATGAAGACCCCATACACAAGCTTCTGCCAGTGCGGATACCTCTGCCTGGACTCAATAAGCACCTCACTGATGTAGTAAACCGGCCGTTGAACCGGATACTCCTTGCCTGTTTACTTCCTCTCTACCACAATAGCAACGCTAACAGCTCGGCTATTGGTAGCCACATACAACAGCAAGGGCTCTTGATCAATGCGAGCAGCAAGAACCGAAGGCTCGGGCAACTGTCTCTTCAGATCCTCAAACGCTTGATTAGCAGCATCACTCCAAACAATGTGGTATGTCTTCTTCATCATCTGGTAAAGAGGGATAGCCTTCTCACCCAAATGGGTTATGAACCGGCTTAAAGCCGCAATGCGACCAGCCAGGCACTGAACATCATTGAACATGCCGGTTTAGCCAAGGAAGTAATAGCCTTGATCTTCTCCGGGTTAGCTTCAATGCCTCTGTTAGAGACCAGAAAAACCAAGAGCTTACCTGCCGGTACCCCAAAGACACACTTGGCTGGGTTAAGCATCATTTTATAAACAGGAAGATTATCAAACGTCTCCTTCAAATCATCAATCAGGTCTCCTTCTTCCTTGATTTCACCACAATGTCATCTACGTAAGCATGAATGTTATGCCCGATTTGATTGTTAAGGCAATTCTGCACGCAGCGCTGGTAAGTCGCATGGGCACTCTTGAGCCCAAAAGGCATAGGCACATAGTAGAAGGCTCCAAATGGAGTAATGAAGGTTGTCTTCTCCTAGTCCTTAACTGCCATTTTGATCCGATGATAACCAGAATAAGCATCGAAAAAACTCAAACACTTACAACCTGCCGTAGCGTCAATGATCTGATCAATACGAGCGAGAGCAAACGGATCATCCGGACAAGCCATGTTTAAGTCCGTGTAGTCCACACACATTCACCAAGTGCTGTTCTTTTTAAGCACCAACACCGGGTGAGCCAACCATTCAGGATGAAAGACTTCAATGATAAACCCGGCCTCTAAGAGCCGGGCCACCTCTTCGCCAATGGCCTTCCGCCTCTCTTCGTTAAAACGACAAAGAAATTGCTTGACCGGCTTAAATTTTGGACAATATTAAGAGTGTGCTCAGCGAGTTCCCTTGGTACACCTGACATGTCTGAAGGCTTCCATGCGAAGATGTCCCGGTTCTCACGGATGAACTCGATGAGCGCGCTTTCCTATTTCAGATCCAGATTTGCACTGATGCTTAACTGCTTAGACGAATCGCCAGGAACAAAATCAATTAACTTAGTGTCATCTACTTACTTAAACTTTAACGAAGGATCATGCTCCGTGGTTTGCTTTTTCAAGGACGTCATGTCCATCGGGTCAACACTATCCTTGTAAAATTTCAGCTCCTCTGTTGCACAAACCGATTCAGCATAGGCAGCATCACCTTCTTCACATTCCAAGGTCACCTTGTGACACCCATGTACCGTGATGGTGCCCTTGTAACCCGACATCTTAAGCTGCAAGTAAACATAACAAGACCTCGCCATAAATTTGGCATAAGCCGGCCGCCAAAATAGAGCATGATAAGGGCTCTTAATCTTGACCACTTCAAAGGTTAGAGTCTCAGCTCTGGAATCATGCTCATCTCCAAAGGCAACTTCCAAAGATATCTTACCCAATGGATATGATGACTTACCCGGCACCACACCGTGGAATACGATGTTTGACGGTTTAAGATTTTTGTCAGTCAGTCCCATACGAGAAGGTTTCATAATGAAATATATTAATGCTGCTGCCTCCATCCATGAGTACCTTAGTAAATTTATAACCCCCAACCTGAGGCTCCACCACCAAAGCCAGGTGAACCGGATTGTCAACCCTAGGTGGGTGATCCTCACGACTCCACACAATAGGCTGCTCTGACCGCCGTAGATAACATGGCACCGCCGGCTCAACAGCATTTACTGCCCTCTTATGAAGCTTCTGATCCCGCTTACATAAGTTTCTAGTGAAGACGTGATACTGCCCATTATTCAACTGTTTTCGGTTGCTCTGATAACCAGACTGCTGCTGATCATGATTTCCCTGACTATTCTGCTGGTTGTAGCCGCCCTGATTGCCTTGGCCTTGAAAGCCGGAACTTGAACCGCTGCTGCCATGACCCGGACCGTGAGAGCTGGACCCTGAACCGCCGTTTGGGCCATGGTTGTGCTGGATGGACTCCTTGAAGTGTCCCATTATGCTGCAATCTTTCCACATATGGGTAGCTGGCTTTTGATCCATTCCGTGTTTTGGACATGGCTGGTTCAACATTGCCTCAAGTTCAAATTTCGTCCCTAGAGCTGGTCTCACCTTACGACGCTGGTTATAATTCCGTGCACTGGTGTTAGCCACAAAATTGCCAGCCTTGCGCTTACCGTTGCCGCCCTGGCCGGTTGGGTTGTACTGCTGTCCCCTCATGCCACCACTCTTCTTTCCCTTTCCCGATCTTTCATCATCAGAGTCGGGGTCCTTGGTACTATCATAGTCGGCATACTTGACAAGAGCCGCCATGAGCTCCCCCATATTGCTGCAATGACGCTTGAGCCGTCCAAGCTTCTTCTTGAGTGGAATGAAACGAAAATTTTTCTCCAACACTAGAACCACTGAGCCAACGTTGAAATTATCTAAAGAATGTATGATAGTCGAGACCCGGCGCACCCAGCTGGTCGTTGGCTCGCCCTCGGCTTGAACACAAGAAACTAAATCCATGATCGACATAGGCTGCTTACACGTATCTTTGAAATTCTGGATAAACCAGGCCTTCAGCTCATCCCATGATCCGATATAGTTAGCCGGCAACCCCTTCAACCAGGTTCGAGCCGTCCTTTCCAGCATCATGGTGAAATACTTAGCATATGCAGCCACGCTAACATCCAGCATCTCCATAGCCATCTCATAACTCTCCAGCGTCGTGCCGCCAAGATTGGATCCAAGCTCACTACCAAGGGTCATCTCATGACGAATGTGCTTGGAATCATAACAAAGGGGGTAAGCACTCATAGACAATTAGCAAGCTATTGTGAACATCACGTGTTTGTTTCTTGTGTTGAACCCCAAAAGGTCTATGAGGCGCACGAGGATCCGGATTGGCTTAATGCCATGTATGAAGAACTCAACAACTTCGAGCACAACAAGGTGTGGAGATTGGTGCCAAGGCTAACGGGGAACCAAATGTCATTGGAACCAAGTGGATATTCAAGAACAAGCAAGATGCACATGGAATTATCGTCCGCAACAAGGCCCGTTTGGTAGCACAAGGCTACTGCCAAGTCGAGGGTATTGACTATGGTGAAACCTTTGCTCCCGTTGCTCACCTTGAATCTATTGATTTGTTGATTGATTATGCCTCTCATCATAATTTCAAGTTACAACAAATGCATGTGAAGAGTGCTTTTCCTAATGGTCCTATTAATGAGTTGGTGTATGTCAAACAACCCACGCGTTCGAGGATCCCTATTTCCCCGATCATGCGTACCAACTCGATAAGGCACTCTATGGCCTTAAACAAGACCCACGTGCGTGGTATGATCACCTTACTGAGTTGTTGCAAGATCGTGGGTTTGAAATTGGGAAAATCGACCCCACTCTTTTTACTAAGAAGGTCAAAGGGGAGTTGTTTGTGTGCCAACTATATGTTGATGATATTATCTTTGGTTCCCCTAACAAAGCTTTCAATGAGGAATTTGCCGCTCTCATGACCTCTATGTTCAATATGTCCATGAATGGAGAGTTGAAGTTGTTTCTCGGGTTCAAAGTCAAGGAAAGTAGAGAAGGAACGTTCATCAACGAAGCAAAATACAATCAAGATATGCTCAATAGATGCAAGCTAAGTTATGTCAAGGAGGCTTCCACTCCAATGCCCGTCAAATTCCACTTTGACATCGATCCCAATGGTAAAGCGGTGGATCAAAAGGTATATCGCTCCATGATTGGCTCCTTGCTTTACCTTTGTGCATCTAGACCGGATATCATGTTGAGTGTGGGAATTTGTGCACGGTTTCAAGCCGCACCTAAGGAAAGCCACTTTGTGGCGGTCAAGCGAATCTTTCGATATTTGGCTCATACCCCAAACTTTGGCTTATGGTACCCAAGCGGAGCTAACTTCAACCTTGTGGACTTTTCTGACTCGGATTGGGCGGGAGACAAAGTGGATAGGAAGTCAACTTCCGGAGGGTGCCAATTCCTTGGTTGCTCTTTGGTGAGTTGGTCTTCTAAGAAGCAAAGTTGTGTGTCTCTCTCGTCCACCGAAGCGGAGTATGTGGCCACCGGTAGTTGTTGTGCACAACTTCTATGGATGAGGCAAACTTTAAAGGATTACGATGTCATTTATGACAAAGTGCCACTTTGGTGTGACAACGAAAGTGCCATCAAGATTTCTCAACCCGGTGCAACACTTCAAGATGAAGCATATTGAGATACGGTATCACTTCATCCGGGACCACATTAGGCGAGGGGAGATCAAGCTGAACTATGTCAACACTCATGATAACCTTGCGGATATCTTCATGAAGCCCTTGGATGAAGCAAGAT
Organism: Triticum urartu; assembly: GCF_003073215.2. Lineage (NCBI taxonomy): Eukaryota > Viridiplantae > Streptophyta > Magnoliopsida > Poales > Poaceae > Triticum > Triticum urartu. The sequence continues at coordinate 438,587,905 of NC_053025.1, read as the reverse complement.
TTCACGAGTTAAGGCATGAGCTAAATATCACTGATTCGAGCAATGTGGCTTGTACCCTTGCACACCCCACCATACTCATCTTGATGTCTTGTTTAGGTGTAGGCATGGATATAGGGGGATTGTTGTTCTCTCAATTAACTCTCCCTCCCCCCCCATTATGCATAAATTGATCAACTCTTTCACATTAGCCAGTTTTGATGGTACTTGTGCTTCAAAGACGAGTTTTGGTCATGGGCCCAAGGATAATTCTTCGCGGCGCCATACCAATTGACTCAAACATAGGTGGCTCCGACCAACGCCCTCTCTATGGAGAGGTTGTGTCTCGGGTTTGGTCCTTGTTGTCTTTTGCCTTTTTATTCGAGCCAAGCTTGTATTTGAGTTGCCTCGTGTGTTAGCTCTTTTGTGTTTCCGATTGCTTGAAGGTTGCGTTGCAAAGGCCGTCTTCCTCTCTATTTGCGAAATTTGTACTTTCTTGGGGGTATGGTCCTACCGTGGCAAGCCACGGTGTACCGTAGGAGGTTGGTAGCTCTGTGCGTGCACAGATGCATCCTAGGCACGGTACTACTTCCAGTGCGACAGTAATTTTTTACTGCCGCTGGAAGAGTGGTACTACCGCCCTATGAGCGGTACTTCTACCCGGGCAGTACTACCGCGCCATCACGAGCGGGTGGGGGTTAAGAGCGGGGAAGGGGGAGTTCCAACTCCCCCATACCCATTCATCTCTTTTCCTCACCCCATCTCTCTCTCTCCTGCCCAAGAATGGCACGGGAGGACCTCGCCGGATCTCCCACTACAAAAAAAAGACACATCCGTGACATTTTGGGCCAAACAAAAAAAAATTTCTGTCATACATATGACACTTCTATGAAGATTATTGTGACAAAACCCGGTGTCATCATAGATGTGGTGGGCTCCTACTTCTATGACAAAAAATCATGATAGAAAATGGGCTTTTCGTCCTGGGTGGGCCGGAGACGCAGCTGCATGACATTCTTTGGGCCATCCATGATGGAAAAAACCATGGTAGAAGCGAGGGGGAGGAAATTTTCGGGGAGTTCCTGGTTACGGTGGGAGGTCGGGGGCCGAGCGATGCACGTTTCTCTCGTACACATACGCGTGTGTGTGCGATGCGTTGGCTCTAACTGAACCCGAGCGAGGCATTGGGCTCTAACTGAACCCGAGCGGTTGCACTGCAGGCTACGCGTTACTGAACCCGAGCGATCGATCGATGGCCATTAACAGAACCCGATCGAGCGATTTCTTGGCTACTGCTGCTAACTGAAGCCGATCGATGGGATGAACAGTGAGCATTGCTGGGGGGGGGGGGTTGGATGAACAGTGAGCGGTGGCGTTGCCTCTGGATGAACATGACCCCGTGGTGTGGTGGAGGGCTGGATGAACCGTAGACGGTGGAGGGGTGCCCGTGGAGGGGTGGATGAATAGGACCCATGGTGTGGAGGGCAGGATGAACAGTAGACGGTGGAGGGGTGCCCGTGGAGGGGTGGTTGAATAGGACCCCGTGGTGTGGAGGGCAGGATGAACAGTAGACGGTGGAGGGGTGGTTGAACAGTAGCCGGTGGAGTAGCGCGCGGTGGAGGCTGGATGAACACGAGCCCGTGGAGGCTGGAGGAGGTCGACGGTGGATGAACAGTAGCTCGTGGAGGCTGGAGGGGGTCGACGGTGGAGATGAACAGTATCCCGTGGAGTCCTGTTTTGTGGTACGCCACACCCCTCCCGATGAACAGCACCCCCGTTTCGACCGTAGCGCTCCAACACAAGTCCGTTTCCTCCGTTTTGCGGTACGCCACACCCTTCCCGATCAACAGGACCGCCGTTTCAACCGTAGGAGGTCCGTTTCCTCCGTTTTGCAGTACGCCACACCCCTCCCGATCAACAGGACCCCCGTTTCGACTGTAGGAGGTCCGTTTCCTCCGTTTTGCGGTACGCCAGGCCTAGTTTCCATCGCCTCTTCTGTCCAAGCCCTCCCAATCAACACGACCACGCATTCCGTTCCGACCCATGAACACGACGACGACGCTGTTTCTCCGTTCCGACCCAGCCATGTACACGAGCCCTCACCGTACGATGCGCGAGTAGGCGTTCGAGACCCCGCCCGTATGTACACATACGTGGCCGTATTTTCTTTCTTGCACCCTGGCCGCCTCTACTACGACACGTGCGCTCCTCTATATCCACCAGTATATATGTACATACACGTTCGCGACCAGAATTACAACACTACGTACGCTTTGACCAGGTGGGTCCCGACTGTCAGGCACTTCCTTGCCTGCGAAGATGTAGCTGGTGGGTCCCAATAGTCAGGGGGGCGAATCGTTTATTTTTTGCCCGGACGCACTTCCTTGCGTGCGAAGGTGTAGCTGGTGGTCCCAGCACTCAGGGGGGAAACATTTTTTTCGCGAAATACGGTGGCCTGTCCGGTGGGTCCCTGCTGTCAGGTGGAGGAATCATTATTCTCCGCGTAATAAGGAGGCACTTCCTTGCTACCGCCGTGGACCCAGCTGTCAGCCTCTCCACGTACAGTCCACGTCCGATGGAAGTCATTCCTTGACCATGTTGACCACGCCGCGTCGAGAGCACCAGGGCGGTGGACGACGGCAAGGCCTAGGAAGGGGACGACGCGGAGCCGGTGAAGACGCGGCAGTGGATGCTCACGCGGAGAGGAGTATGAGGGTTCACTCGTTCGGCTGCGGTGTGAGGCTGCCGTCGCCGCAGGGCCTGGCCAGCGGTGGGAATAGTAGGGGGCGGTGAGGCCTCCGCGGTAGCACAGCCGGCCACGGGAGGCAGGAGCAGGCGGCACGACTAGTGCTGCTTTGGGCGGCTGGAGCAAGAAGACCAGAGGTTGAAGAAGCACTATGGCCGTTGGATGGACATCGTACGGTCACTGGAGCTAGAATCGTTCATATTGACTAAGTTGACAAGGCCCTTCATCCCCGTCAACTTAGTAGGCCCACAAGTCAGCCTCCCACCAAGGTGGGTCCCAGCTAGCCGGGGGAGTATTCATTTTTTCTGCGTAATAAGGAGGCATTTCCGGTGGGTCCGAGCTGACAGCGGGGGGAACGTTTTGACTGTACGAGGCCTCGCCGTTGCCAGAGAATAACAACAGGTGTGGGTGAGTAGAGGCATGGCTAGGCCAGCGATGGGAGTAGAGTGGGGCGGCGAGGCTTGCGCGGCAGCAGAGCTGGCCGCGTTGAGGAGGGAGCAGGCAGTCCCGCCGGCGCCTGTTTGAGCGGCTGGAGCAGGAAGAGCAGAGATTGAAGAAGCACGATGGCCGTTGGATGGCCATCAAACAGTCACTGCTTGTGCGTTAACCTTTTTTTAGGAAAGCCTCAAATCTGTGGGAAACAGCATACAGCCCATCTGCCATTATTTCTAATAATTTACACCCCATGTGCTAATTATTAAGGTTTTTTTGGAGCCCATATTCTTTTTTTAGCATTACAGCCCATATTGTGGCCACGGTTAAAAAATTATATGAAATTTTGCATATTTCGGTGCGGTCTGAACTGTTTTTAATCCCGAAATTTCGACTCACATTCAAACTGATTTTAAAAATAAATGTATATCAATATAAAATCCAACAAATTCTCCATGCTTAAAAATTAATGTAATTTCCAATCTTGAAATGAAAAAAAGATATTTGAAACTAATTGCCGGTTTGATGTGTTTTAAAAATGTAGAACCCATTTCTCATTACTGATGGGCTATTTTCTTGGCCAGCCGATTGAAAGCTCTCCTCCTCATCTTGAAAGATTTGCAGCCCAACAGGCCTGACAAAGCGACTTACTTGGCAAATCACTAAAAAACTGGGTTCTGGCCGTGGACCCAGCTGTTAGCCTCTCCACGTACAGTACTCTTCCGGTGGAATGTCGTTGACCACGTTGACCACGCTGCGCCGAGAGCACCAAGGCGGTGGACAACGGCGAGGCCTAGGAAGGGGACGACGAGGAGCCAGGGAAGATGTGGCAGTGGATGCCCACGTGGAGAGGGGTACGAGGGTTCACTGGTTCGGCTGCGGTGTGAGGTTGCCGTCGCCGCAGGGCCTGGCTAGCGGTGGGAGTAGTAGGGGGCTATGAGCCCTCATCGGCAGCACAGCCGACCACTGGAGGCAGGAGCAGGCAGTCTCCCCGGCACTGGTTTGGGCGGCTGGTGCAAGAAGAGCAATGATTGAAGAAGCAGCAGGACCGTTCGATTCAAATCCAACGGTTACTGCTGCTAGAATCATTTGTTGACTAAGTTGACAAGCCTTGCGTACACGTCAACTTAGTAGGCCCACAGGTTAGCCTCCCAACCGGTGCGCCCCAAATGTTAGTGGGAGGAATCATTTTTTTTGCATAATACGGAGGTAGTTGATTGCGTGCGGCCAGGCCAGCGGAGGGAGTAGGGTGGGCCGAGGAAACCTGCGCGGCATCACAGCGGGCCACAAGAGGAGGGAGCAGGCAGTCCCGCCGGCGCTAGTTTAGGCGGCTGGAGCAGGAAAATCAGAGATTGAAGAAGCACGTCGGTCGTTGGATGGACATCCAACACTAACTGCTGCTAGAATCGTGTGTTCACTGACAAAGCCTTTCGTAAACAAGTCAGCCTCGAAATCCGTGGCGTGTACACCCATTTGCTATTATTTTTATATTTTTTACTCATTTTCTAATTCATATGGAATTTTTGCAGACCGTTTTCCATTTTTAGAATTGCTGGCCATTTTCTGGTCAGTACCAGGGTCAAAAAATTAACTAAATATGTGGGAAATTTTGAAAATTCGCAAATTTTTGCTGGGGAACGAAATATTCTTAATCCAAAAATTAATAGCCATAGTAAAACAAATTTAAAAATAAATTAGTACTATGTCATGTTAAATCCAATGAAATACGTATAAGATATCAGTGAAGAACAGAAACAAAAAAAAGAAACTTATATCCCATTTGCTATAATTTTTTTGGAATTTTCAACCCCTTTTGATATTACTTTTAACAGACATTGACCATACTCTTAAGCCAGGACGGAATGCATCCCTCCTCGTCTTGAAAGATTTGCAGCCCAATAATTCGGAGAAAAACAAATAGGCCTAGCTTGGGTATTCTTCAAAAAGAAATACTGGGCTAGCTATTTTCCCAAAGAACTGGTGCATGAGCATTTAGCTTTATTTATTTATTTACTTATTTATGTTTAGGGGACCATGAGCATGTACTTGGGCCGGATTCATGTCAGAACCTCCCTTCCAGTTAATTATGGGCTTCTCTATTGGGCCTTCATCAGTGGGCTGCATGTTATCAACAAGTGGAAAATGTGTTCCGAGTTTCAAAAAAAATGTGTTCCGTACGATAAATAGTATGCGCTACGTACGGTATGGGGCACTAAAGGATCGAACCGTGCAACGACTTCCAAAACATTGTGTTTGTCATTCTAACAACACATTTATTCAACCAACAAACAAAATATACTACTGATTGTACATTCAAAATAGCAGCAACAACAACCAGGGCTGGGGGTGCAACAGAAGCAGTAAGTAGGCCAGAAGAGTGAAGACGCAGCTCTCTCTTCCAAACCAAACATCAGCCATCATTACAAAAGGGCTACCAAAAAAGAACAAGTGTATGCATCAAACTAAATAAAGTTCCTACTACACCAAGTGTACGCATCTAACTAACTGGCTCAGTTAGACGTTACTATTTATTAAGCTGTGGAGATTGGCTGACGACTTGAACCAGATGGGTGCCTGATGGGAGAAACTCCAGCCAGCAGGTCAAAGTCTGATACTTGCGACCCTCTCTCCTACTTTGGGCTGCAGAGCGTGGCGGCACATATCAGGGTATGGTGCATGCAGAGACGCATGGTACGCTGTGTACACACAGTTTTGCCTGATGAACGAGCCAGGAACCACCTGCAACTGCCATGCCGCTTTTCTTTGAAAGGTTCTGGGATTAGGAAGGGTAGGGACACCAGGCAGCCTACAACATCATATCAAGTTGGAGTCAAATAAAAAAGGGCTCTTGGTTTAGTTAATCTTAAGAACAGCATGTTATGAGCATGAATATTTTTTCAGCAAATGTTGACAGTAATATAAGCAAGCCATCATGATATCATAGGAAAGTAACATACTGCTGTAACAGCCGTTTGTAGCGATGACTGGAGTAGGCCAGCAATACGTCCAGCCATAGAAGGAGTCGACAGCGTAAATGAAGCCCTTGTGTTCAATTGCATCAGAGAACCATGGAGGATGTATGATCCTGCGATGGATGTGCAGATTTATCCACTTACCGAAGTGACCTGTCAGATAGGCGAGACCGCGGTTGAAGAACGCAATTAGCCTGAAGTCTTTATAATTCGCAGATCTTGTGGGCACTTGGCAGATTACAACCTTGATCAAATCAAACTTGGTATCATGTCGTCTACTGTAAGATTCCGAATATTCTGGGTCGCGGTGCCAAAGCAGTGCAGTGTTAATCGAAGGAAGGGGGATCAATCGCCGGGTGTAGACCTCCACGAGCATCCAGCTGCCGCGACCGTCGACGAGCACCATCCAAGACGTGTTCATGCTGACCCAGTACATACCGTTAATGTAGTTGAGGCTGACGGGGATCGGATCGCAGTCACGGGGGTTGATGCTCGCCACCCTACGATCGTTATGCTGCGTGACATGCCGTTTCTAAAGATCAGGCGGCATCAGCAAGCAAGGAGTTGGCTTAAAAAGCTCCGGGCTGAGGGCTTTGAGTAAATGGTATAGCCCCGACGAGCACGCGGCGAGCGGCATGGTACTGAGATTGTCCACACGCGAAACAATGAGCTTGATTACCTCTGTGGGGAGCGAATTCCAGCCACTCTTTCGGCGGACGCTGCTTGGTTCTGTCATTGTTAGTGCTTGGGTTTCGGACGAGGGGGGGAGGCGCCTTTGCGGGGATGGAACATTGGACGATATTATGTGCGGACAAAGATGGAGAAGCGAATATGTGCTGCGGGAAATGGACAGGTGATGATGACTATTGCATGCCGCTTGACTTACGAGACACATACCAGCAGCGTAGGGTCATGTCGATGCCAGAAAACTTGCTTGAGTGATCACAGTACTGGTACTCCCTGCAGTGCTATGCCCTAACTTGCTTGGGTAGAGTAGTAGAGTAGGACTCTGCTCTACTACTAGCACCGGAGGAGTAGTATATTCTAATCTAAAATAGTTACAAACTTCAATGGCCGAGCGTGGAACGACTACGAACCGTGCTCAAAGACCGTGTTTACGTGGTGTTTGGACATGGGCGACAACCTCAACGCCAACGGTGCTGCTCCCATTGCACCGTATGTGTTTCTGTCCTTCCTGTTCGAAATCGTGGTAGAATTCATGTTTCTACTCTGTATCCTACTACTATGCTAGTCCACATTATTAGTTTCATCTCTGTTATAGCCGTCATGATTTATTTTGTGCTTATTCGGATTAAATCTCGTAGTAACTTGCTCATATATTCAACTGGCGCAACGTCCCCTACAGCCACTCCCGTTTCATGGACGGCCTGGTCGATGTTGGAATTTTGCTAGTAGGCCTTTATAAGGTGAGCTCTTCTACCACTTGTATGAGCATGAGAACAGGAGACCTACGCGCGTGGGCGGCGACACTGGCTACGCCGAGCATACTTGGACTCTGCGGAGCTGGGACTTTCCCGCCGATGTGGACATGGAAAACCCATGGTGTTATTTGGACTCCAACAATGTGCACGGGGACTCCAAGGAGGTTCACCTGGACATCTGCATTTTCAAGTTAATTGTTGATCAATAATCTTCGCTCAATGTAATCCGTTGTCTAAGCATGTGGAGGCTTCCATGCATGATCTTGCTCTATTGGAGTATCGCGCATGAATAAAAGTGTATCCATTTATGGTTTAGTCTAGAATCTTCCATGTATGAATTTTTACTAGAGTACTGGTGAAAGACTTATGATGAACCATTTCTCAAATATCCACTGCCCCCTCCCAAGTCATCCTGATTTAATCCCTCCATCTAGGTGTATAAGGGCATGGTTAATACTTAAATAGTATAGCTAACTGTTGGCTACAAGAAAGTGCCATGTCATCTGTAGCCAACATGTATAACAATGGAAACTCAAAACTAGTTCTTAAAGATCATTTCCTGCAAAGCACAATAAGAGTTATTTCTTCACAAGTTTTGGATGCAGGTTGAACAGTTGAACGTTTTTGTTTGCAAAAGATACTTTTTATCTACTTCACCCGGACGTTTGTGAGCTCTAGAGATGAAATAATATCCAAACAAACCTATCCAAATGAACTAACCGAGGCATCTCCATCTTAATTTTCTCTTGCAAGTCATGCGTGGTCCCTTCATCGTGAAAATGCTCTGGCCATCACATTGATTTGCATGCATGGATAGCACTACCATATTTTCAAAGGAGGAGCGAGCTCTATATTTCAGCCAAGGCATGCATGATTTGAGGAATTATGGTTGGGCATGCATGTAGAAAAGGGAGGAGAGTAATTTGCATGCGAGGGATTAAAGGAAGGGATGCCAGCGGCTAGGCATTCAAAGGAGGCTGCATGCAAGATTACATGGGATCCAGATACTAGTCCCAAAACCAGTTTCTCTTTTTGCAGACATGCCTTGGTACGAAAGATTGACAAGTTAGGCCCTGTAAAAATGGATGGAGGGAGTAGTAGTACGTGTAGAGGGTGGCACTGCACGGGAGTCTCACCTCTCACCCCGCTCGTGGCACGGTAGTAAACCTGTCATATCACAAAACCCAACAACTCCCAGTAATAAGTGGCCTGGTAAAATAAACGGACAAGCAACCATCACATCCCTCCGTCTTTTTTGCATTTCATCTCTCTGCATTTACTTTCTCCGGTTCATCTCGCACACTCGATCCCTAGCTACTACTCCTAGGGCCAGTTCTTTTGGCAGCTTCCCCAGCTTTTCCCACAAGACTAGTCATAGTGGAGAGTAACAATAAGGCGACTCACTCATTTATTTGGGCTTCTAAACTACTATTCCGCCCTGGTTTATTCCTCACCATTGTAATTTGTGCTAAATTTTGACCAAAGATTTAACTGGTTTTTCCTCACCATTGCAATTTGTGCTAAATTTTGACCAAAAATTTGACACAGATTACAATGGGGACCAATAAACTAGGACGGAGATAGTAGTTATGGGATTACTAATCTAGAAGCCTAAAAGAACTGGCCCCTGGTACTCCTACTAGTAGTAGTACTCAAGTTGGAATTCCAATTGCACAGCACAACCTGTTAGGCAAAAAAATCGATACAGGGTGTAGGAAGCAGTTTGGGAATTTGCATGCCTTTCCAACCAGTGAGATACTCGGTACAAAGTAGGACAGAGAAATAACCACAGAGAAGGAAGCTAAAAGTAAACAATCAAACGAGCATTTTTGCATTTGTTTTGCATTGAATCGTTTCACAGGCTTGACTAGTGATGTTTTCCACTTTTACAAAAACCGCATCATAATGTTAAAACGTGCATTTGCACGTACATAAGTAATAGTAGTACTCCCTCCGTCTAGGTGTATAAGTCTTCCCTCCTTCTTGGTCACGGTGCACAACCGAAGATGACTTATTGACCTGGACGGAGGGAGTAGCACAGTCTGCAAGCATATATCGAGAGAGACGTGTAGTGTGATAGTATATAGTAAAGTTTGTGCTATATGCACGTACTTGCAAAATGCGTACAAATACACAAGGTTTCCAAACTTTTCCTTTTACATACTTAATTAAGGACGCTAAAAATTCCTGAACGTTCGGGATTTATCATTTGCGTCCCAAAACTAATGAGATCGCCTTACGAAACAAAAATTATACTCCTCCTAAAAGCCACGACGCTCGCAGGAGCGCTTGCGGCGCGCCACGAGTGCCCTGGTGCGCGGCCGTTTCCCAGCGCGCCGACACAACGCCTCTTCCTCAGCCTCGCAACTCGCGAGGTGCTGATTGGCGGCTTGCCGGCGGGCGAGCGCGATCTCACCAGTGTGGTGATCCGGCGCCAACAGGTACTCCTCCTCACTGAAAGCGTGCACCCGGTCCACGTACCGCCAAGCGTAGATGATGCGCTTGGGCCCGTCTGCACTCAGGGCGTCAGCACGGGCGTCCTCCGCCACCCTCACGGCCCTCGCACGAGCCTTCTGCCAAAGAGCCAATTGCCTGACTCTCTCGGACGCGACATAGGCCTCCCAAGCAGCTTGTTCCGTGGTGCACTTCTCTTCCTCGGCCTTCTTCTCCGCCTCTATTTTGGCGCGCTCTGCTGGAGGCAAAGCCTCCCACAAGGTGACATCCATTTCTTTCCAAAGCTCCTCAAGGCTGGGGGCTCGGCGGGCGGCGCGGGGTTCTCCTCGTAGCGGGGAGCCGACGCGTCCTCCGGTGCCCGTGCTAGCGAGATTGGGAACACCAGCGCGTCCACGTCGACGTGTCGTGGCGAGGAGCGGAACGCCGACGCGTCCTCCTCGACTAGTGGCAGCGAGGAACGGAACGACGACGCATCGCGTAGCGGCGAGGAGCGGAACACCGATGCGTCCTCCTCGACTAGTGGCGGCGAGGAACGGAACGGCGATGCGTGACCGTCCGCGCTGTTCTAAGAGGGGCTCCTAGGGCTTGGGAGGGGCGATGCCATGGTGGTCGACATGAGAAGGAGGGGGAGGAGATAGCAATGAACGTGACCGTGAGGGGGAGGAGATAGCGATGTCGTGGGAGGCGCAGTATTTATAGCGAGCAATGGCACACCTACATAAGATATGGACTGAGCTGCACTGACTTAACTGTAGGTCCAGTTGCACCACTGACATGTGGGCCATACCCATGTTGGGCCCATATGTCAGTGACCAAATGCACCTGCAGTTAAGTAACAGCTACATGGGCATATTTGTTGGAGTAAATTACGGGGGAGCGAAGGGGTGGAAATATTGCTGGTCACAACAGATTGGACAAGCGTGGGGGGAGGAGAGTCATGCATGCAGATTTTTTCACACGGGGTGGAGTGGTGGGACCATCGGAGGGAGAAGGAGAGTTTGGCAGGCATATTATTTCCACACATGGAGAGGAAAAGATTTGGAGACGAACGGGCTTCCTACAAGTATGGGGAACAGTGCATAATAAGTCATCTTGCATGTCGGGCTAGGTATAGTGTCAAGTCATTAAAAACAAACACGCCCCACACATGTTCATATTTCAAGGTGCACTAAATTATTGCATGCGATGATTAAGGCTGGCCATAATGGTGGTATCTTAGCACACGGGAATGGCAAACATGCTGATGTGGCAAAGAATTAAAGAAGAGAGGGGGGTTAGAGTAACTAGTGTTCATGCATGCATTGGTAAACACATTTTTTTTGTGGAGAACGACATCACTAGTTGAGTACTTTTGCAAACTTCAAAAACTATTCCACAATGTTTCAACATTCACAATGTCAAATCAATATTTTTACACTCATTATAAAATGCAGTTCTTATACTCATTATAATCAGTACTCCCTTCGTCTAGGTGAGCAAGTCATCTTAGATTGTGCACTGTGACCATGGAGGAGGGGAAAACAAGAGATCTTAATGTTTATTTGCTAATTAATAGCATTGCATGCAATGAACTAACCACTGCATGTCGTGTTTGGTAGTCTCAAGTCATTAAAAGCATGCACACCCACATCTCCTATTGGTTGATATGTCAAGAAACAAGAAATGAGGTAGAAGTTAATGCACTGCACCTAAGTGTTTTGGGAATATTGTATCGAATGAGTGTACTGGTGTGGCTGGTTAATTAATATAAGGTGGTGTTCAAAAAAGTATAAATTTGGTCAAACACTTTGCAAACGGTTGACGGGAGTAAAAAGGATGAGAGGGAGTATCATGCATGCGGAGTAGGCAAAAAAATTGCTTGTCTAAAAAAAGGCAAAAAAATTGCTCATTTATAGCTGGTCGAAGTCTCCAAGGGCGCGACCGCGCGAGGGAGGCGAAGGTCGTGGGAGGCGTGATGTTTGGCGGAATTAAGTGAAGTTACATCCACGCGCCGGCATGGCGTGCGAACAGGCAGAAGCTATACCGTCAGGCCTACGATATGGGTCTAGTAGACATGACATCTAGTGGGTCCCGCATAGTTCTCGAGAACTCCTTGGGGGCTTGCAGCCGTTTATCCATCGGGCAAGCCAGCAACCACACGCCGTTCACATGCCCTACTCGTCCCCGTCTTCTACCTTACAACAGTTTGCTCCCAGTCGTCCCGTCCTTTCACATTAGTTCGCTCCCAGTTTTTTTTGCCGGGTACAACAGTTCAACTTCTCCTAACCCTCCTCCAAAATCCATGGCCTCCCAAATCTCCATGGTCGCCGCTGAGTACCAGGTTAGAGCCATCACCGGCGATCAGTTCATCGTCATCTACACACGTGGATTCGAGACGGTGAAAGCATGGCTTGCTCGCTTCCTACGCATGTTCAACAGTTCAACGGATGAGTGGGTCGCTGGGCTAGATGTTGAGTACACCACAGTCCTGGGATGAGAGAAGGATCTAAAGGACGAAGAGAGGAAGAAGCCCGCCATGATCTAGGTTTGCCTACATAATGTTTGCTTGGTCTACCACATATGCCCTGCCGACGTTGAGTGCCAGGATTTTAAGAACTTCCTCAAGGACAAAAGAGTGAAATTCGTTACTGTAGGCTTTAAGAACGACAGTGGCGTCCTGCGTCGGATAGGTCCCGTTGTAGGCCAGCCCTTCGATCTCCAGAAGGCAAGCATGGTGTCCTCCTCTCAACCTTCAATGCTGACCCTGGCAGCAGCCATGATTGATCCTTCATATGCTAAACTGAAGAAACCTCATCATGAGTTTCATCATGCATGGGAGTCGAAGACATTAGATGAAGATCACATCCTGTACGCAGCAATGGATGCCTACCTTTGTTTAAATATGTACAAGGGTTGGATGAAGAAGCAGAGCTTAGTGTCCGGTTCAAGTAAAGAAGCGTCGGCAAAGAGGAAGAGGAAGAGGGACGAGGACGAAGTCGAGGACGTGGACTCGGACTCCAAATAGGTGGCAGTGCCGTCGCTCATGCTGGTTCTACTCCAGTGTCAAGCGGACTAGTTGCTTATTAGTTTATTTTCAAGGGTGTGTTGTGCTGAGGCCCCAGCAGAACTATGTTTATGTTCTTTCTCGTTATTTGAGCTCTTTAGTACGTACAGTAGTACTAGTACTATGTCTTACTACGGTTCTTCTTGCAGTTGGTACTACTGCTCGTATCTTCGTGTTCCTACTGTACTTAATACGTTCGTACTAGTAGTATAATTTGGGTCAGTCGATTTGTGAAAGAAGTTCGACGGAGCGAAGGAAGAAGACGGCAGAAGAGGTGGAAGAAGCACTTCTAACCATCCATGTTGCATCAAACGGCTCACATGAGTCGACTGACCCAAATTGCTCCTTCAGATTGCAGGATCCACGTGGCATTCAAGGTCTCGAAGGTAGATTCTGCGTCCGCACCCGGTTTGCGGGCTCGACGCGCGCGCGACCGGCTTCTGCCGCGACAGCCACCATGCGCCCTCCTCCGCGTGGGCGGAGAGAACAATGACACGCCAGTTCCTCCTCGCCGGCGTGCTGGAGCACGCGCTCGTCCTCCTCTTCGTATGTTGCGTGCATAGACGCGGCTCCACCAGCTGCTCGCGTGCTTGGCAACGCGGCGGCATCGCGAGGAGGGACTACAGATGACGTGAGCGGGCGATCCTTCGGCTTCATGGCACAGGGATGGCGGCGACACGGCGGTGATGGGTGAGAAATTGTTGGCCGAAGCAGGCGGGCACCGGCATGCGCAATGGCGGCGCCGGCATATTGATGAGTGCGCGTGTGGGAGATTACTTTAGTTATAAATATAAGGTTGGTCAAACTTAAAAGAAAACCATACTAGTACACGTAAACATTAGACTTAGGCAGCGCTTTTATTAGTTAGTACCACAGCCACGATATGGAATCCCGTGCAAGCGCGTGAACCGCGGCCGCGCGGTCGATCGAACGTTGCGTCATCGTGTCGCGCTCGAAGGACATCCACCGAACCTTTTTGTGTGTGTGAAAACAATCCTCGAGTATTACTCAACTTTTTTTCCTGTGAAAGTTCTGGACGCTGCAATATTTCCATATATTTGAATTTAGCTGCAATTCGTGTTTATTTGGATTTGGACGTTGTAGGTGCGCCCTAGTTTTTTTAATACTGATTTTGTGTGTGTGACTGAGAGAGAACATGTGTATGTGTCCATATGTGTGTTGTGGCGGAAGGGCAATGTGGAGACGGTGTGCGTGTGATACAGACATAGAGAGGTGTGAATGTGCAAATGATCATGCATAAGTGAGACATAGACAGATTCCGATACGTTGTGTATACATGAGAGAACGGTCTTCTAGTTTACTTGTGTGTGTGTGTGTGTCTGAGAGAGAGAGAGAGAGAGAGACAGAGAGAGGAGCATCCGTAACACAACAACCATCTCTCTCGATTCGTCCGTCCCTCGCACGGTTGCATGCAACACATGCATCAACGCGCACATTTTGACACCCTCACCCGGCCCCTGCCCACCTCAAGGCCCGCACAATCTCTTCGTGAATACCCATTTCTCTCCTTAGGTTTGTTTTCTCTCAATATCTGACACACACACACGCACACACACACACAGAGGGAGAGACACACGCAGCACAATACACACACACACACTCCCCCGAGCACACAATTCATCCCCATCCAAGGTTATACGGTGACCACTCTCGCTTGTGCTTCTTTGCACCCCAACATGCACAACACCTCAATCTTCAAAGAGGGCAACGAGAAGATCGAAGACGGCGACCACACCGCGCTAGAGAATGCGGGGTCATTTGGAAGCAGGGTGATGTGACAACGGCTGACTGACTCCTCCCCCCGCCCTCTCTCTCTCTCTCTTGCACAAAATTACCAATCCCTTTCTCCCCGCACAAAATTGTCAATCCCTCAACCCACAAGATCCTTCCCCTCTCGTCCATGTTTTTCCTGCTCTCTCATCAAAAATGTTGTCTCTTCTCCTTCCACGTAGACAAAATCCAGATGCACACGCATCTCATGTATATTACATGTATGCATCTTTCTCACAGACCTAACTTCTTCCTTTCTCTTTCTCTCGCTCTCTCTCTATGTCTCGTTAGGTTTAATTCCTACTCTCTCATCCACATACATACAATCTTTCCCACCCTATCTGCTCCATCTTCAAAAGCTCTCTCTGCACGTTTCATTCACACATTGGGATATGTCAAAATGTTGCTTCTATAATGGCTGATGTAGAGTTATGGTTGTTCTTGTTGCATCCTACAAAGTAATAACTATGAAATGCATTTATATTCTCATTTGACTGGGATTATGTGAGTTTGAGCATGTTGTGAAGTACTATAGACCTTGTATACATCTTGGGATTCGACAATGATTGTAACTATTGAATTGTATAGACCATTACATTCGAAGTCAATAGCCTAATATATTTATTTCACAATTTCAACAAATGATTAGTTCACTACAAACTAAGAAAACAAATGTGTACTCCCTCTATTTTTATTTAAGTCTGCGTATTAGCATTGGTCAAAGTCAAGTTTTCTAAACTCTCAGAAAGCTTATAACAAAAAATATTAACATAAACAATAACAAATAAATACCATTAGATTAATTATTGAATGTACTTTCACATCATACATATTTGTTATGGTAAATGTTTATATTTTTCTATAAACTCGGCCAAACTTTAGGAAGTTTGACTTTGGTCAAACCTAATATGCAGAGTTTACTACTACTACTCGCTAGTTGCTTAGCCGAATCACTCAACACGCCACACGGGGAGTCTAGTGTCACAAAATTTTGAGGTCGGTGGGAAAATATCCCGCGACCCTGATTCGAGCAGTGGGAAGTTACCATCATAGCTTTCGGAACAGGCCTACAGATGATGCTTGGTAGGGGGCTGTTTTCGTAACTTCTGGTTCACCCTACCCAGCCAACCCCACCCCGACACCCAGAGTAGTACACCTGAATACTCCCCATTTTCTATCACCACCACAAAATAGACTTCTCCACGGCACCGCAGCCTTCGTGCTCGTCACCTTTACATCGGCGCACTCGTCCACCGCAGCGCATCTGCCTCATCGACGACCTCGTACGCCGCACTGGTGCCGGTCCACCGTCGTCGTCGTACACGGAGCCTCTTCCCCGGCATCGTCTTCCATGGTCTCAGATCTACTTCCCGGAAGCCGACGCCAAGCGCAGAAGTACCACCGTCGTGGACAATGAACTGACTCCCGTTGCCGACCATGACTCACGGAGGCTGCCGCGAGCATCGTTCTCCTCCTCTATTGGTAATGTGTGTATTGAATCACTTAGCAGTACATGTGCAGTTTCATACCTACCCTTCAAATTTCCTGGGTGCTATTGTTCCCGTAAAAGTAATTGGTTATAGCCTCCATTGTCCAACAGAATATCAGCTTGTAATTGTGCGTCACTCCTGTATCGCGCTGTGCTTGGGTAGGTTTTTCATCTGCAACCAGTAGTGTGGCAAATGATGGAAAGGTTTTTAGAACTAGCAAAATTCCCATGCATTGCACACATCAAGATGCATTTGTATGAGTAGTTTATCTTGTTGGAGATGCTCTAACATGGCAGACGAGTGCTTTAATGTTGCCCACAAGATGCGCGAGTATTACTAGTAGTATATTTTTCTTGCCATGTTGATATTTTAAAACCACGAGTGCAAACATGCAGAGGAGCAATGAAGACCAAACACGGGATATTCGGGACATCTTCAAGGAGCGTGGCAAGTTAAAGAGGAGCTGCACCGAACCTGTAAAACGAGCTTTGGTAAGTAACACCCTTTCAATTACTTTCATGTAGCCTCGTGTTCTTCGATGTGTATATGTTGTAGTTTCTGTTTCTCTTAAGCATGGTGTTCTTCGATGTGTAATAAGAAGAGTATTAATTGTCCTAATGCTTTCGTTTTTAGCTTGATGTAGGAAGTGGGTGTTCTCACCTTGTAGTCTATTTTTATTTATTTTTTCCTTTTGAATTCACTTCTCCGAGTTCTATTAATTTGGCTTCTACTAACTGGATCTAGGTTGCTCTAAGTATTGATCTAAAAAAGAAGTAACTTCATGTCAGGATGCAGTTCCTGCGAGGAGGGAAGTATGGTCAACCTCGAGATCATGTTTCCAAAATGAGGCTGGATTACACACAAGGTGCCAGTTCCCTAATGATGCTGGATTAGACACAAGGTGCAAATTCCCAGATGATGCTGGATTACACACAAGCCAGGTGGAGTCGTCAGCTGTTCGTGTCCTCGTGGCATTAGTAAAGGCTGAAAGAAAGCGTGCAGCAGCCCTTGAGAATGTAGCTGAGTTCCTGAAGAAGTGAAAAGAGCAATCAGATGCTCTCTTCACCCAAGCCAAAGAAGAGATGGAAGAAGCCAGAAATAAGCTAGCAGAGGCATAGCAGGCTAGGCGTCTCCTGCTATCTAAAACTGCTGTCAATATAGAATTTCCTTCATAATAGCTAGGTTCAAATGTTTATCCAGTCAGCATGCCTGTTGTGATGCCCGTGCATCTACTGATGTGGCACAAAATGTTTTTTTTCGGGTCATGTAATAATAGCAATTACTTTCCAAACAATAACAGACGAAGCATTGGACATGGTATAGTTCACGCGCAAGCCCGACATTCCAAGTTCAACTTCCACATCAAACTCATGTTCACAGATATCTGCACATTCATACATAATGTCCACAACCATGTTTCACTTCAAAGCCAAAAAAATGTGAGGAGAGTTATAAATAAAGAAAATCCTCTACTAGTTCCTGCTACCAGTGCGAGCACAACAAGTCAAGACCATGCGTAAATTAATTATATTTTAGTCATTTTTTGTGTTCTAAAATGCCTGCCGGCTCGCGGAAGGACATGTTGCTGGCACACGCACGGATTCAATGAAGGCAGGTGGGGCAGTCTTAAGCTGGTTGCACGTGGCGAGGAGGCGTGCTCAGCCGGGCCTGCAGCGAGTGTGGCCCTCTTGGCCGGCGTGTCGGTTCAATGCCTACGCTATGAGAGGTCACGTCCGTGTCAGAGCAATCACTCCCTCCAGTCATTTTTTGTTTGGGTATAACAAAATCTCGTTTTCCATTCACATTTTACAAGTAAAGTTCATGGACAAACTTTGACCCAAAGTACGATGGGGACTAGTAAACCAGAATGGCGGTAGTAGTTTTTTTAATCAAAGAAGGGTTTCCCCTTCCGATTTTCATTAAAGAAAACCAGCATCTAAATCTAAACCATAGTATTTGCCCTAGAACTACCAAGTTCAACATCTCGCAACATAAACCCATACAACCTCCATTGAAAAACAAACAAACCATACAACCATACGCCAAGGAGGTACGTAGTACTATGAATTCCATTTTCGCTCCATACCAATCGTTCTAAAAACTACTTACTACTTATAACGCGCCATTGAAAATCGGAACTCTTAACCCCGCTAAAAAACGATATTTTAAACGTGGCTACTCGATCTGTGGCAATTGGCAAGCCACCGCGCTCCAAGTCGTTCACCTGTGGTCCAGACCATAAACTCCTACGGATCAAATTATCGCGCGAGCTGACTATTCCTACAAAGGTGCTCCACCACGTACCCGGTACCTGCGAATGCAGCAATCGTGCCCCTAGGGTTTTAGAGTTTATTTGTTAACGTCGCCTTTACGTAACACTCATGTGTGCGAGACAGCGAGAGGCCGACTGCGTGCGTGCACCTCTTCTCTTCGTATATGTACTCCACCATTTGTCTGGTGTCCAAAAAATTATAATAACTACTAGCAATGTGCCAATGCATTGCCACACGATCAAAGTAGATTAATACAGTGGCGGAGGTAGATGCAGATTACGCCTAGGGCTGTGCTATGTTGAGTGATAAACTTCTATGATTTTCTATGCTTTGCATGAAGAAATTACAAAGGAAGTTTTTTCTAGGCCTTGGGCTATAGCCCTAGCTGCCCCAGGCCTGTCTCCGCCACTTGATTAATACATATTCACCGATTTGATAGAAAAAAAGTCTAGCTTTGAAATACGTATATCACTAAAAATATGTTATGTTTCACTCAAAATATATTCCTTTGGCGGTTTTGATGAGATAAGGGAGGAATGTTGTTGGTTTCAAGATTCAAGAAGTGGTATATGTCTAATTTCTACTCTTACTATCAAGATGCCTGTGCGTTGCACAGAACATCAGGATCTTCTGGGAGAAAAGGATGAACGAGGGAAGGCCTTATCTGCAAATGTGGTGAAGAGTGCGGGTAAATTGCCATATTTTCCTTCCTATCCGTCAGATATAAATCAGATGACCTACATTGCAGGATGGCAGGCCCACCATCATCACCAACTCTATTTTTTATCCCTACTCTTATGATAAGCATTGTCGGTGATGATCGTGTGCCTGCCATACCGCAATATAGGCCGTCCGATCTATATCTGACAAACTATGGCAATTTTGCAAAAAGATACCCACACCCCTCTCCACATTTGCAAATAAGGCCTTCCCTCGTTCATCCTTTTCCCCCACAAGATAAACTACTCATACAAATGCATCTTGATGTTCCATGCAACGCATGGGCATCTTGCTAGTTGTTGCAAAAAGCCCATGTGTGTGTGTGAGAGAGGGCGAGTGGAGGAGGACAGAGTGCATGTGTGACAAAGACACAAGGAGTGTGTGTGCGACAAGTATCAGCTTAACATGAGGCGATAGTTTGTGTGTGCACGATCGAGAGGGCATGTCTCAAGAAGGGAAGAAAAATCTACATAGATACAAGGAGCGGGAGAGAGACATGTATGCGATGGTGGAAGCACGAGTGTGCGGTTGTATAAACCTATCTAGAGGCTAGCTAGTCGATAAATGTTTGTGAGAGAAATACGAGTCAGGGTGCGAAAGCGAGAATTTTGTGTGTGAGAGAGAGAGACGGTAGTCGGGAAGGGGAGTGGAAGCAGGAGTTGTGTGTGTGTGTGTGTCTGTGAGAGAGAGAGAGAGTAGACGGTAGTCGGGGTTGTCTGATCGGTAAACAAATGAATAATGTCAGTCTGGGATGGAGACGAAAAGAAGACCGCAACAAATGTTGTGTCTACAGGAGAGATAGAGAGAGTAATTTTAGTGGTATGAGTCATATGTAGAGACATATAGGGTGTGTGAGAGAATCCCATAGAGAGAAAGACAAAGTGAAAGACGAGTGGAGACTGTGTGTTTGGCGGTGAAAAAGAAAGCTTAGGTACCGAGTGATACCAGAGAACAGTAGAGACGTGAGAGATAATGAAAACCGTGTAATGTATAATGATAGGGAGAGTGTGACACTTCTCAAGGGAGACCTCAAGAGACCATGTTTGCGAGGATAGGAGCAACCTGAAGTGAGCGTGCGGGTGAGCTGGAGAAAAGAGAGTGATAGCTACCTGAAGGAGCATGCATGCGAGAGAGATGGGCGAGAAAGGAGTGAACAAAAAAGGGAT
This sequence comes from Triticum urartu, assembly GCF_003073215.2. NCBI lineage: Eukaryota > Viridiplantae > Streptophyta > Magnoliopsida > Poales > Poaceae > Triticum > Triticum urartu. The sequence continues at coordinate 438,567,400 of NC_053025.1, read as the reverse complement.
TCAAATATTTGAATTCGAGATGATGATACATGTAATCCATACACGAACCAAAATTGATCTATCAAACATGCATACTCATATGAATTCACGCACATCTATGTTATTTAATATGTAGATATTACTGATCCATACATTTTAGTAGAACATAATTAGGTTAATTTTTTTCAAATTCAACCTTAAGATTTCGAGATCGTTGTATTTGTAAATCATATTATACATATAAAGGAGGAGAATTCTTTGTTGTGCTTTTGAAAGTATATATAAAAAATGATGTATATAGAATGTAATTCCAATTGAAAATGGATCCCGCCCGAAAAAAAGAATACAGACGGGATTCGAATTGAGTTGGCACGGTAAAAATGCACTCTGCAAAATTTGAACGAAGCGGGGGAAGTCGCAGTAACCGCCCGAAACCAAAATCTGCGAGATGGAAATCACTACTGCCTATCCCTGCCACGCAAAGCCTATATGCTAGATTTCTATAGGTTTCCAATAGGGGTAGGTTTGTAATTTCACCCAAACGTGACGTAACTGCCTCTCACCCGGATTCATACACGGTGGGCGCCAAAACACAGTGTGTCCTCGGCCGAAATCGACTCCCTCCCCGATTCATATTCATACACGGTGGACGCCAAAAACACGTCGGCAAATATTCGGTGTATGCGAGATTACCGTCCTATCCCCAACCGACTAGTGTTGCTGTGATGTAGTAGAAATTTGAAACGGGGGCTAAGTTTTTAAATTTCCTCGCATTTGAGACAAGCGCGCCCTGAATACATGGTTCCCCCTTCCTCTCTACCTCCCTTTTCCCCATTCGTACTCCGTCGGCGCCAAAACACCCTCTCCACCCCACCCTCCTCCATCTGCCGCCGCCGTCCGCCACCCCATCCACCGCCGTCCTCCTCCACCATGCCGGAGCTGATACCCCGACACCGCCGTCCATTACAAGAGATCGACCTCTCTCATCCACGGCTTCGGACCGGGATCCTTGCATCCCGTCCTCTCGCTTCATCCCCGCCGTCGTCCACCTTGCCAGCGCCGCTCCTACGACCGTCTCGTCCACCGCGCCCCGCCGCCACCGCCTACCCTCCTAGATCTGCTTCCATGCCGTCGACAGCCATCGCTACCGCAGCACCGTCAAATTCTCAGCAGATGCATAGACGGCGCCGCACCAGAGGCGGTACTCTTTCGTATCTGCTCAACTTATTTAGCGCAGCAAGAAAATAGATCGCCACTGCTTTACTCCGATTTCTGGTCTTGGTTGCGAAGTTGCCTTTGTTCGGTTTACACCTTCACATCCGCCATGGCACGCTCAACACCATACTCGCAATGCTCATGGTTTTCCCCTTTTATATTCCACAATAGTTAAATCACAGTAGACTAAATTTCAAAATTGGGTCAGTCGATTTTTCAGAGCTCGCCGGAGTTCGCCGATGCGATCGAAGGGGCTCGTGTGGGGACGGTGGTTGTGGGGGGTGGTGGTGGGGCCTCGTTGAACGAAAAAAACTCGACGCGGGTGGGGGGTGGGGGTGGGGGAGGAACATAGGCGGTGGGGCCGGTGGTTCGGCCGGCAGCCCATGCGGTGTTCTGTATGGGAAGCACAGTATGTTCCTTGTCAGGAAGGGGAGCAGGGACATCTGCAGTCTAACAGCTGATAGAGCTGGCCTGTACGTGATCGATAGGCTTTCAATTACTAGCGGCAATACAACACCATAATTTCCAGCGAGTTCCACTTTTCCAATTTATATATCCTGGTTATGGTGTACCCCTGTTATGTACACTATGATCTGCCTAGTTGCTGTGTGCTCTTGTTATCATGGTTTGGCAATAAACTCTCTATATAGTATATTATGGACCTATCATCTGCCAGCTATCCTTACTTCTGGAGCCTATTTTTTTGTGTACTTGTGCCAGATTACATAAATGCACGCACCATATTACAGTACACATGAGCTCTCTCATCAGAATCCAGTGATAGCACACAAGTGTTTACAGGGGTGCCCCTATATTAGAATATCATCTGCATTACAAAGATAATCTCACAACTATTTATGTTTTCATGGTTCTCAGATATCATACGCAATTACAGTGAATATCAGAATCCGCGCATCAGAAGAATATTGTGGAACACTGCAATGACTTACAAAATTGGCACCAAGGCATTGAGTTCCATTTTGGAAGCAGTGAAACTTGTACGCTCCCCACCTGTTGATTCTTGTTCAAAATATCATTCTAATGACTATTCTAACCTCGAGGAGTCAAAGGCAGATGGCATGTCCTGTTCACCCATCAAGGTGCCTGTTCTAATTTGGCAAGGTTTTATTGATTGCGCGTATCTTGCATATGTTGTCTTGCATTTCTTCTACTTTGTTGCACCGCCATCTACTTAGTTTACTCATCATATATGTCGAGATGCCATGCCCATCCATTATCAATACATATTCCATCTGTCATCGTACCATGTTTTTCCACTCAAATCTGTTCTGGTGCATCAGACATCAAAAAGGAAGAGGGTGATTGCCGAACCTGAAGGAGCACCAGCAAAGTCCTTGAAAAATGTGGTGGTGCCGGAGAAATCAGACATCACCCCCACTTATATTGGCTATACAACCAGTGACACAAAACGTAGGACCGACTCTAGCAGACTGTACCCATACTTCACTGGCCACACCACTAGCCCCACCACACAGGACCTGCACTCCAGCAAAAGGTATACCGATTTCATTTGCCATAGCACCAACTGTACCACAGAAAAATCCCACTCCAGAAAAAGTACAACAAGTCCACCGGCCGAAGACCTATCCCAACTGCAGAGATGGCCAATTCCTGCAGATTGGAACCCCATTCCATTTATTCCCAGTTTAAAAGACAATGCTTTCAATGTTGTTAGGGACTACATGCATATATTCCCATCATGGGAAGATTATTGTGAAGACAAACACCATTTTCACATTTTCCTGTCCAACTTACGTGTAAGTGCTATTATTCATGGTTATTATTTTCCTATTTTCTGCTGATTGAATACATCAATGATTTACATTACATTGTTGTAACTAGGCGAGGGTCAATCTGGATAGTCATGACGAGCAAAGCTTGCTTGTGCTTTAGGAAGCATTGCAGCAGTATCAGTGTTACCTGAGGAAATCACACTTTGATGGTAAGTCTCTAAAGGAATTTCCGGTGAAGTCTCTTGTGCTAAATTTAGAAGACATTGAATGGAAAAACCTTGTTATGCACTGGTCTCGTTCCCAGGATAAGGTACTGTCTATGAAATCACATGACAATTTGAACTTCTACTTTTCCGCATGTGCCTTACGGATCTTTTTTGCAGGAAATCTGCTCGAAGAAGAACTCCAGTTTGATAAGAACGACAGGATATCGCAAATATGTTGCCCGCTGATTTGCTCTTGTTAGTACCTATTGTCCTGTATCACTGTACTTGCATACATACCTGGTTCATTATGTGACAGCAGTATGCACGATAGCTTGCTTATCAATTGTTCGCTCCAAATTATCTGATCTGTATGAATGGTTACATTAGTGTAGAATATATCCAATGCCAATTTTTTTAGAAATGCATTGCTCTCGTAAGTACATGCTGTCCTATATCAGTGTACTTATAATGATAGGTAGTTGTTCATGTACCATCACTCTGCAGCTTATTTTCCTTTGCCCTCCATTTTCTACACATCAGATCTATATTTACTCTTACCATAAGGTTGGTACTGAAGAAGTTTAGATGTGCATTGCTCTTGGCAGTACCTTTTGCCTGTATCGCTGCACTTACATTTATAGCTACGTGGTTATGTAGCATCACTCTTCATCTTATCTTAAATATTCTCCATTTTTTCGTATATTATCACATCTATATTTACTCTTAACAAAATGTAGAGTAAAGGCAATGCTTTTAAAGAAGATTCTATGGTAAACTTCTTGAATTGCCCCCCCCATCAGCATGGACAAGGCCTTTATAGAGCCTGTCTTCACCAACAATGTAAGTTTGTCCATCTCAAGACTTCAAACTTTGTTGTATATATTTGGTTAGGCATGACTGCAACAGCTGTTTATTTTTGGTGTTTGCATCAAATTGCTTGTTTAAAGTTTATTATATGTAGTTCATAAACAAAAGTTCGTCCTTTCTCAATTTAAGTTTTCAGTTGTACAACCAAGTTCCTTCTTCATACCATGTAAATTAAACTATACAGAGCAAGTGATCTTCTTTTGCACTGCATGTATGCTTTTGTTCTTCATCTGTAATCCAGTGGTGTGGTGAACCTACCCACTACAACACAATGTCATATTCTGCAATGTCTTAACTATGAAAAATGTCATATCATTCTACTATTATTTAAACCGTCTCTTTGTTTGCCAATCTAAAATGGTATAAATTGACAACACACTAACCATTGATACTTATAAGTTCTTGATCTATAATCCAGTGGTGTCGTGAAGCTGCCAACTCCTTCACAATGTCATTTCCTGCCATGTCTTGACCTGAACAAGACCATATTGTGTTAATGCAAATTTAAACTGTGTCACTTTATTCGTCAGTAAGAAATGTGATGAATTGTCAGCACTGATACTTTTATGTGCAAAACCTGTCATCTATCTGCTTGTTTATCTTTCAGAGTGAGGAAGATACAAGTGTTGAACAAGCGCAGTCTCATCATCTTGCTCAGCTGCTTGCCCTGCTGCTCCCCAGAAGGGCTAACCTTTCTTGAACTCTATTGAAGTGCTGTTGGTTTTGTATATTATTTTGTCGGCGTGTTTATTTGCACTAGTGGCGATCTTTGATGCCCAATGGATGTAATATGCCTTAATTTCTTTATTGTATAGTCTAGGTTTTTCCTTATTCACGATGCTGCAGTTATTTTACTGTATATATATCATGTCTTCGCAGTAAATCAGCCAAACCATAAAATTACGGTAGATAATCGGGCCGTCATGCAATCACGATGTAGGTTGGGCCTGAAACGTGCCGATCAGCTCACGGGCCGGCAGCAGCCCGAAATGAACCCCGGCCCATGATGGTGCGAATCAAATCACGGGCTTTTAACAGGCCGAAAAATTGTCTCGGTCCTTGTTTGGCCCAATCAGATATCGGCTGCGAGCAGGCCAGATGAAAACTGGGCCGTAGTTAGGCCCAACTATATGACGGGCTTTTAACAGGCTGAAATTAATATAGGGCCGAAATGTTAAACGGGCCCTTAACAGGCCAAAACTAATATCAGGCCGAATTACTAAGTGGGCCTTTAGCAAGTGGGCCCAAAAGCAAAGTGTCCAGTTGACGGGCCGAATCTGATATCGGCCATATTTGATCCCAAAGCGTCTTAAAGGGCCGGACCTGATCTGGGCCGTAATTTGGCCCAGAACGTGGTAGGCCTTTAATGGGCTGGATCTCATATGGGCCACTATTACGCCCGGAGCGTGGCAGGACATTAATGGATCAGATCAAATATGGGCCGGCATTTGGCCCAAAACATGGCAGGCAGTTAATGGGCCAGCCTACTAGGGTACTCAAAATCTTGTGGGCCTGCAGATGGGCCGGCCCATTAGTGTTGGCGAAATCTCGTGGGCTTTTAGCTGGGCCAACCCATTATGATCCGCAAGAATCTTGTGGGCCTTTACCTGGGCCGGCCCATTACGACACACAAAAATCTTATGGGCCTTTACCTGGGCCGGCCCATTATGGCCCACAAAATCTTGTGGGCCTTTAGCTGGGCCAGCCCATTATGGTCCGCAAAATCTCGTGGGCCTTTAGCTGGGCCAGCCCATTATGGTCCGCGAAATCTTCTGGGCCTTCAGTTGGGCTGGCCCATTTAAACTTGATGGGCCGGTCCATGTGTCAACATATCATAGGCGCGTCTCGCCCGTTGGATGAGTTGACACGTGTCTCCTCTAGCCAATGATGATTTTACACGTGGAAAATCCCCATTGGTCATGGCTGTTAACGGGTTATCGGATCCAAAACCCGACCCGATAGCTTAATGGCGTTCCGTTACGGTGGATGCCACGTGTTGTTCACCCTTGACGAAAGCACTTCTGTGACGCGTGATTTAGTGTCGTGGAAGTGGACACTTCCGTGATGATAATTTTGGTAATGTCATGGAAAACTTCTACGACAGCACAGATATGACTATCTTGATTCTGTCATAAATTTGTCATGGATGTACATGCATGAAAAAAAGCGACCTACTGTGACAAACACGTATCATCACGGAAGTGTATTTTTTTGTAGTGTCCGTCTCTGGCGATTCTCCTCACATTTCGACCGGTGGGATCATACCCCACCACGCCCTCTTGCCATGGACCGCGGTATTTCCCCAAGTCCTGCCTTTTTTGTTTCGTTCTTGTGCTTCTAGGTCTTCGGGAGATTCATGTGTAGTTCATGAGATTTTTGGCTAAATCTGTGCAAGAAGGAATTGTAGGAGAGTGGTAGTGCAGCAGGCATGCTATTTGCAGTGATACAACAGTACAGTTTGATCAATGGTAGTACCGATCTAGTGTTGCGGTTGTTTCTAGATCCAGATCCGTTGTTCCTATGGCGCGTTCGAATCCGTGTGGTAATACCGCTCCTCCTGGAGCGGTACTACCGCATCCTCACCCATGAACTAACCCCGGCGCGGTACTACCGCATCCTGGAACGGTACTACCGCCCGGGGCGCGGAAGTAAAAAATTACTTCTGCTCCAGGCGCGGTACTACCGTGCCACCCTGCCACAGTACTACCACGGCTAGAGCGGCTGTAATTTTTTACTTCCGTAAGCCGGTCCGGTACTACCGTAGAATTGCAAACTTTGCTGTTTTGTCCTTCCAAATCTCGTGTTTGCTTGTTTCATTTGGTTTTGGCCCTCGTCTTTGCAATAATCTTCTACCTCTTGAGCTTGCGTTGGTTTTCCCTTGAAGAGGAAAGGGTGATGCAGCACAGTAGCGTACGTATTTCCCTCAGTTTTTGAGAACCAAGGTATCAATCTAGTAGGAGACTACACGCAAGTCCCTCGTAGCTGCACAAACAAACGAGAACCTCGCAACCAACACGATAAAGGGGTTGTCAATCCCTTCACGGTCACTTACGAAAGTGAGATATGATAAAAATAATAAGATTAATATTTTTGGTATTTTTGTTGTATAGATTGGAAAATAAAGATTGCAAAATAGAAATAGCAAGTTGATAGGAAAACAATATGATGGAAGATAGACCCGGGGGCCATAGGTTTCACTAGTGGCTTCTCAAGATAGCCAATTCTACGGTGGGTGAACAAATTACTGTCGGGCAATTGATAGAAAAAAGCATAGTTATGAGAATATCTAGGCATGATCATGTATATAGGCCTCACGTCCGCGACAAGTAGACCAAAACGATTCTGCATCTACTACTATTACTCCACACATCAACCGCTATCCAGCATGCATCTAGAGTATTCAGTTTGTAAGAACAGAGTAACACATTAGGCAAGATGACATGATGTAGAGGGATAAACTCAAGCAATATGATATAAATCCCATCTTTTTATCCTCGATGGCAACAATACAATACGTGCCTTGCTGCCCCTGCTCTCACAGGGAAAGGACACCGCAAGATTGAACCCAAAGCTAAGCACTTCTCCCATTGCAAGAAAGATCAATCTAGTAGGCCAAACCAAACTGATAACTCGAAGAGACTTGCAAAGATATTTAAATCATGCATAAAACATTTCAGAGAAGAATCAAATATTGTTCATAGATAATCTTGATCATAAACCCACAACTCATCGGATCTCGACAAACACACCGCAAAAAGAATTACATCGAAAAGATCTCCAAGAGAATCGAGGAGAACTTTGTATTGAGATCCAAAGAGAGAGAAGAAGCCATCTAGCTAATAACTATGGACCCGAAGGTCTGTGGTAAACTAGTCACACATCATCGGAGAGGCTATGGTGTTGATGTAGAAGCCCTTCGTGATCGATTCCCCCTCCGGCAGAGCGCCGGAAAAGGCCCCAAGATGGGATCTCAAAGGTACAGAAGGTTGCGGCAGTGGAAATAGGGTTTCGTGGTGCTCCTGGATGTTTTCGGGGTATATGGGTATATATAGGAGGAAGAAGTATGTTGGTGGAGCTGCGAGGGGCCCGCGAGGGTGGGGGTGCGCCCTCCTGCCTCGTGGACTCCTCGCTTCTTTCTTGACGTCCACTCCAAGTCTCCTGGATCACGTTTGTTCCAAAAAGAACTCTCCCGAAGGTTTCATTCCATTGATATTCCTTCTCCGCGAAACACTGAATTAGGCAAAAAAAAGAGCAATTTGCACTGAGCCTTTGGTTAGTAGGTTAGTCCCAAAAATAATATAAAATGGTATATTAAATCCCATTAAAAATGCAAAACAGATAATATAATAGCATGGAACAATCAAAAGTTGTAGATACGTTGGAGACGTATCAAGCATCCCCAAGCTTAATTCCTGCTCGTCCTCGAGTAGGTAAATGATAAAAAAATAATTTTTGATGTGGAATGCTACCTAGCATAATTCTTATTGTAATTTTATTTATTGTGGCATGAATGTTCAGATCCGAAAGATTCAAGACAAAAGTTTAATATTGACATAAAAATAATAATACTTCAAGCATACTAGCAAAGCAATTATGTCTTCTCAAAATAACTTTGCCAAAGAAAGTTATCCCTACAAAATCATATAGTCTAGCTATGCTCCATCTTCATCACACAAAATATTTAAATCATGCACAACCCCGATGACAAGCCAAACAATTGTTTCATACTTTTGACGTTCTCAAACTTTTTCAAACTTCACGCAATACATGAGCGTGAGCCATGGACATAGCACTATAGGTGGAATAGAATGGTGGTTGCAGAGAAGACAAAAAAGGAGAAAATAGTCTCACATCAACTAGGCATATCAACGGGCTATGGAGATGCCCTTCAATAAATATCAATGTGAGTGAGTAGGGATTGCCATGCAACGGATGCACTAGAGCTATAAGTGTATGAAAGCTCAACAAAAGAACTAAGTGGGTGTGCATCCAACTTGCTTGCTCATGAAGACCTAGGGCATTTTGAGGAAGCCCATCATTGGAACATACAAGCCAAGTTCTATAATGTAAAATTCCCACTAGTATATGAAAGTGACAACATAGGAGACTCTCTATCATGAAGATCATGGTGCTACTTTGAAGCACAAGTGTGGTAAAAGGATAGTAGCATTGTCCCTTCTCTCTTTTTCTCTCATTTTTTCTCCTTTTTTTCTTCTCTTTTTTTCGTCCGAAGTCCCATCCCGGCTTGTGGGGGAATCATAGTCTCAATCATACTTTCCTCACATGGTCCAATGCTCTAATAATGATCATCACACTTTTATTTACTTACAACTCGAAAAATTACAAGTCGATACTCAGAACAAAATATGACTCTATGTGAATGCCTTCGGCGGTGTACCGGGATGTGCAATGACTCATGAGTGACATGTATGAAAGAATCATAAAGGTGGCTTTGCCACAAATACGATGTCAACTACATGATCATGCAAAGCAATATGACAATGATGAAGCATGTCATAACAAACGGAACGGTGGTAAGTTGCATCGCAATATATCTCGGAATGGCTATGGAATGCCATAATAGGTAGGCATGGTGGCAGTTTTGAGGAAGGTATATGGTGGGTTTATGGTACCAGCGAAAGTTGCGTGGTACTAGAGAGGCTAGCAATGGTGGAAGGGTGAGAGTGCGTATAATCCATGGACTCAACATTAGTCGTAAAGTACTCACATACTTATTGCAAAAATCTATTAGTTATCGAAGCAAAGTACTACGCGCATGCTCCTAGGGGGATAGATTGGTAGGAAAAGACCATCACTCGTCCCCGACCGCCACTCATAAGGAAGACAATCAATAAATAAATCATGCACTGACTTCTTCACATAACGGTTCACCATACGTGCATGCTACGGGAATCACAAACTTTAGAACAAGTATTTCTCAAATTCACAACTACTCAACTAGCATCACTCTAATGTCACCATCTTCATATCTAAAAACAATCATCAAATATCAAACTTCTCATAGTATTCAATGCACTTTTTATGATAATTTTTATTATACCCATCTTGGATGCCTATTATATTAGGACTAATTTTATAGCCAAAGCAAATTACCATGATGTTCTAAAAGACTCTCAAAATGATATATCTGAGGCATGAGAGATCAATAATTTCTATAAAATGCAACCACCACCGTGTTCTTAAAGATATAAGTGAAGCACTAGAGCAAAATTATCTAGCTCAAAAGATGTAAGTGAAGCACTAGAGAAAAATTATCTAGCTCAAAAGATATAAGTGAAGCACATAGAGTATTCTAACAAATTCCGATTCATGTGTGTCTCTCCAAAAGGTGTTCACAGCAAGGATGATTGTGGTAAACTAAAAAGCAAAGAATCAAATCATACAAGATGCTCCAAGAAAAACACATATCACGTGGTGAATAAAAATATAGCCTCAAGTAAAGTTACCGATGAATGAAGACGAAAGAGGGGATGCCTTCCGGGGCATTGATGACTCACAAGTATAGGGATCTATTGTAGTCCTTTTGATAAGTAAGAGTGTCGAACCCAACAAGGAGCAGAAGGAAATGATAAGCAGTTTTCAGTAATGTATTCTCTGCAAGCACTGAAATTATCGGTAACAGAAAGTTTTGTTATAAGGTAATTTGAAACAGGTAACAAGTAATAAAAGTAAATAAGGTGCAGCAAGATGGCCCAATCCTTTTTGTAGCAAAGGACAAGCCTGGACAAACTTTTATATAAAGGAGAGCGCTCCCGAGGACACATGAGAATTATCGTCAAGCTAGTTTTCATCACGTTCATATGATTCGTGTTCGGTACTTTGATAATTTGATATCTGGGTGGACCGGTGCTTGGGTACTGCCCTTCCTTGGACAAGCATCCCACTTATGATTAACCCCTATTGCAAGCATCCGCAACTACAAAAGAAGTATTAAGGTAAACCTAACCATAGCATGAAACATATGGATCCAAATCAGCCCCTTACGAAGCAACTCATAAACTAGGGTTTAAGCTTCTGTCATTCTAGCAACCCATCATCTACTTATTACTCCCCAATGCCCTCCTCTAGGCCCAAACAATGGTGAAGTGTCATGTAGTCGATGTTCACATGACACCACTAGAGGAAAGAAAATATACATCTCATCAAAATATCGAACGAATACCAAATTCACATGACTACTTATAGCAAGACTTCTCCCATGTCCCCAGGAACAAACGTAACTACTCACAATCATACTCATGTTCATAATCAGAGGGGTATTAATATGCATAAGGATCTGAACATATGATCTTCCACCAAATAAACCAACTAGCATCAACTACAAGGAGTAATCAACACTACTAGCAACCCACAGGTACCAATCTGAGGCTTTGGGACAAAGATTGCATACAAGAGATGAACTAGGGTTTGAGATGAGATGGTGCTGGTGAAGATATTGATGGAGATTGAGCCCCTCCTGATGAGCGGATCAATGGTGATGACGATGGGGATGAGTTCCCCTCCCGGTGGGAAGTTTTTTATATATTTGCTCCGGTACTTCTTTCGCCCAATATTTTTTATATATTCTGAAACTTGCTCCCGTGAAGTTTCAGGACTTTTTGAGTTGTGCAGAATAGGTCTCTAATATTTGCTCCTTTTCCAGCCCAGAATTCCAGATGCCGGCATTCTCCTTATTCATGTAAACCTTGTAAAATAAGAGAGAATAGGCATAAGTATTGTGACATAATGTGTAATAACAGCCCATAATGCGATAAATATCGATATAAAAGCACGATGCAAAATGGAGTAACAGGCATCCCCAAGCTTAGGCTTTTGGTTGTCCTTGAATTTTACCTTGGGGTGCCTTGGGAATCCCCAAGCTTAGGTTCTTTCCACTCTTTATTCCAAAATCCATCAAATCTTTACCCAAAACTTGAAAACTTCACAACACAAAACTCAACAGAAAATCTCATGAGCTCCGTTAGTATAAGAACAAACCACCACTTCATGGTACTGTAATGAACTCATTCTTTATTTATATTGGTGTTAAACCTACTGTATTCCGACTTCTCTATGGTTCATTCCTGCTGATACTATCCATAGATTCATCAAAATAAGCAAACAACACACGAAAAACAGAATCTGTCAAAAACAGAACAGTCTGTAGTAATCTGTAGGTTTCGAATACTTCCGTAACCCCAAAAATTCTGAAATAAATTGGTGGACGTGAGGAATTTGTCTATTAATCATCTTCGAAAAGAATCAACCTAATCGCACTCTCCATTAAAAAATGGCAGCAAATCTGGTAAGCGCTAAAGTTTCTGTTTTTTACAGCAAGATCGCAAAAACTTCCCCCAAGTCTTCCCAAAAGTTCTACTTGGCACAAACACTAATTAAAAGCATAAAATCACATCTAAACAGAAGCTAGATTAATTATTTATTACTAAACAGAACCAAATAGCAAAAGGCAAAAATAAAATTGGGTTGCCTCCCAACAAGCGCTATCATTTAACGACCCTAGCTAGGCATAAAAACAAGAATAGATCTAGGTATTGTCATCTTTGGTTTTAATTTTTTTAGCGGAGTCATGCTCGAATTCGGGAGGTTCTTTACGTTTCCCTTCATATTCAGAAACTTTTATATCTAAATAGTCCATATGCTTATTGCAAAGGGTAATCAACATATTCATGCGGTGAAGGTTTCCGCTAACACTCTTAAGACGTTCGAGAGACTTTTGTAAAATTTTCTTTACTTCACAAATCTTCTCAAAAACTTGTGTCTCTTCCTGGTTATGATATGGCCCCTTTTGTTGAGGTAGTGTTACCACTATTCCCCCTATGATTTCATGAGCAATACTGGGATCAATTTCGATAAAATTTCCATTGGCAACGCAATCCAAGAGTTGTCTATGGGACATATTTAGTCCAACATAAAAATTACGAAGTAAAATTCTAAAACTCACCTCTAAGGTGCAATTACGATAAGATTCCATCATCCTATACCAAGAATCATTTAAGTTTTCTCCTTGTCTTTGTTTGAAGTGAAGAACTCCAAACTCGGGAGACAAAGGAGCAGAAAAAGGACTAGCCATAATAGCAAAAACCAACGACCTAACACATGGACACACGGAAAAGAAGGCGAATAAAACGGCAAGGGTGAAGTGGGGGAGAGTAAAACGAGAGGCAAATGGCAAATAATGTAATGCGAGGGATAAGAGTTTGTGATGGGTACTTGGTATGTCTTAACTTGTGCGTAGATCTCCCCAGCAATGGTGCCACAAATCCTTCTTGCTACCTCTTGAGCTTGCATCGGTTTTCCCTTCAAGAGGAAAGGGTGATGCAGCACAGTAGCATAAGTATTTCCCTCGGTTCTTGAGAACCAAGGTATCAATCCAGTAGGAGACTACACGCAAGTCCCTCGTACCTGCACAAACAAACAAGAACCTCGCAACCAACGCGATAAAGGGGTTGTTAATCCCTTCACGGTCACTTACAAAAGTGAGATCTAATAAAAATAATAAAATACATATTTTTGGTATTTTTGTTGTATAGATTGGAAAATAAAGATTGCAAAATAGAAATAGCAAGTTGATAGGAAAATAATATGATGGAAGATAGACCTGGGGGCCATAGGTTTCACTAGTGGCTTCTCTCAAAATAGCAAATTCTATGGTGGGTGAACAAATTACTGTCGAGCAATTGATAGAAAAGCGCATAGTTATGAGAATATCTTGGCATGATCATGTATATAGGCATCACGTCCGTGACAAGTAGACTGAAACGATTCTGCATCTACTACTATTAGTCCACACATCGACCGCTATCCAACATGCATCTATAGTATTAAGTTCATAAGAACAGAATAACGCATTAGGCAAGATGACATGATGTAGAGGGATAGACTCAAGAAATATGATATAAACCCCATCTTATTATCCTTGATGGCAACAATACAATACGTGCCTTGCTGCCCCTGTTTTCAGTGGGAAAGGACACTCAAGATTGAACCCAAAGCTAAGCACTTCTCCCGTTGCAAGAAAGATCAATCTAGTAGGCCAAACCATACCGATAATTCGAAGAGACTTGCAAAGATATTTAAATCATGCATAAAAGATTTCATAGAAGAATCAAACATTGTTCATAGATAATCTTGATCATAAACCCACAATTCATCAGATCTCAACAAACACACCGCAAAAAGAATTACATCTAGCTAATAACTATGGACCCAAAGGTCTGTGGTAAACTACTCACACATCATCGGAGAGGCTATGTTGTTGATGTAGAAGCCCTCCGTGATGGATTCCCCCTCCGGCAGAGTGCCGAAAAAGGCCCAAAGATGGGATCTCATGGGTATAGAAGGTTGCGGCAGTGGAAATAGGATTTCGAGGTGCTCCTGGATGTTTTCGGGGTATATGGGTATATATAGGAGGAAGAAGTACGTCGGTGGAGCTGCGAGGGGCCCACAAGGGTGGGGGCGCACCTACCCGCCTGGGCGCGCCCTCCTGCCTCGTGGCCTCCTTGCTTCTTTCTTGATGTCCACTCCAAGTCTCCTGGATCACGTTTGTTCCAAAAATAACTCTCCCGAAGGTTTCTTTCCGTTTGGATTCCATTTGATATTCCTTTTCTGCGAAACACTGAAATAGGCAAAAAAACAACAATTTGCACTGGGCCTTTGGTTAGTATGTTAGTCCCAAAAATAATATAAAAAGGTATATTAGAGCCCATTAACCATCCAAAATAGATAATATAATGGCATGGAACAATAAAAAATTATAGATACGTTGGAGACATATCATAATCCTTCTCGGTTTTTCTCGTGTCTGTGTTGCGTGTCATAGGTGTGGCTCCGGTTCCAATGTCCGTCGTTCGAACCCCAGCCATGACACGGGCTCAAAGCACCTACGCAACCAAGAGGAGGCTCCAGAGGGCTCCAATGCCACCAACGCAGAACCAAGTCCACCGCCACCAAGACCAAGGAGCCATCAGTGGGCATGGATGAGATACCTCTAGCCGAGTTTATCACTCGCACGAAGATCAAACCCTATGTGAGGCCCCGTGAGAATTTCAGAGGGAATGATTTGTTTTGGACCAAGCAACAGAATCTTATCTTCCTAGATGTGATCAAGGCGAAGAAGAACATCTACATGGACGTGCACTAGATTGACATGGTTCATATGAGGAAGGATAATCACCGGGAATATTTTGGTGAGGCTTTGGACCTGGTGGAGCAATTTGGCATTGAGGACTTGCTCACGTTTCACTTGGACTATGACCCAGAGATTGTGGCTTAGTTCTTTGCGTGGGTCCACTTCCATACTGATGAGGAATGGACCATGACATGGATGACCAATGGGTAGAGGATGACTGCTAAGTGGAAGGAGTTCATGGCACTATTGCATGTTCGTGATGAGGGGCTCAATGCGCCCATTGGTGTCCGCCCTCATGCCAACCCCAAGTCGGCCAGCAAGGACAAGCTTCAGCCGTACCTTGTTGAGAAGAAGCTTGGCACTGACAAGAAGACCTGGGTGCTGAATGGATTCCTTGACATCATGCACCGGATCTTTCGCGACTCCCTCTTTCCGCGCATTGGTGAGAAGGATACGGTGCATGCTTATCTTGTGGACATGATGCTCATCTGTGAGAAGGCGCGTCTCCATCAGACGGAACCACTTGATGTCTCACATATCATGTGGTGTGAGCTCCAGTTTGCCTTGTTCAAGCGTAAGGTGCCCATCTATGGACGTTACCTGCATCTCTTGATCTCAAGGACTTGGGAGCAACTCTATCCCAATGAAGAGTTTGTTGCCCCCAACTGGATTCTTCATGATCCCATCAACCTGCACATCAAAAACAAGTGGGCTAACACCACTACCCGGGCTGAGATAGAGGCTGCTAGGATGGAGGTGGATGAGGATCATCTCGAGGAGGAGGAGGAGGCGGATGAGGACAGTTCTAATGGATACTCTCCCCCATCGTCTGGGCCCACTTGGGCTAAGAAGATGAAGACCAAGATGAAGGCTCTGTTCTGCATGCAGGCTGAGGGAGTCCTGGATTAGGGGGTGTCCGGATAGCCGGACTATACCTTCGGCCGGACTCCTGGACTATGAAGATACAAGATTGAAGACTTCGTCCCGTGTCCGGAAGGGACATTCCTTGGCGTGGAAGGCAATCTTGGCGATACGGATATGTAGATCTCCTACCATTGTAACCGACTCTGTGTAACCCTAGCCCTCTCCGGTGTCTATATAAACCAGAGGGTTTTAGTCCGTAGGACGAACAACAATCATACCATAGGATAGCTTCTAGGGTTTAGCCTCCTTGATCTCGTGGTAGATCTACTCTTGTACTACCCATATCATCAATATTAATCAAGCAGGACGTAGGGTTTTACCTCCATCAAGAGGGCCCGAACCTGGGTAAAACATTGTGTCCCCTGCCTCCTGTTACCATCCGCCTAGACGCACAGTTCGGGACCCCCTACCCGAGATCTGCCGGTTTTGACACCGACATTGGTGTTTTCATTGAGAGTTCCTATGTGTCATCACCTTTAGGCCCGATGGCTCCTCCGATCATCAACGACGATGCGATCCAGGGTGAGACTTTTCTTCCCGGACAGATATTCGTATTTGGCGGCTTTGCACTGCGGGCCAATTCGCTTGGCCATCTAGAGCAGACCAAAAGCTACGCCCCTGGCCATCAGGTCAGATTTGGAAGTTTGAACTACATGGCCGACCTCCGCGGAGACTTGATCTTCGACGGGTTTGAGCCGCAGCCGAGCATGCCGCACTGTCATGATGGGCATAATCTAGCTCTGCCGCCGAACAGTGCCCTGGAGGCCGCACCCGCATTAGCCCCGACCCTTAATTCGGAGCCAACTGCGCCAATCGAGGATGGGTGGTTGGACACCGCCTCGGGGGCTGCAATCTCTACGGCGATCGAGCCAAACACCAGCCCTATTCTCTATGAAGCCCGTGACTCCAAGGATCCGGACTCCTCTCCAAACTCCGAGCCCTCCATGCCCCTACCGATCGAACCTGACTGGGCGCCGATCATGGAGTTCACCACCACGGACATCTTTCAGCACTTGACCTTCGGCGATATTCTGAATTCACTAAAGTCTCTCTCTTTATCAGGAGAGCCCTGGCCGGACTATGGTCAGCAAGGTTGGGATGCAGATGATGAAGAAATTCAAAGCCCACCCACCACCCACTTCGTAGCCACTATCGATGATTTAACCGACATGCTCGACTTCGACTCCGAAGACATCGACGGTATGGACGCCGATGCAGGAGACGATCAAGAACCAGCGCCTATAGGGCACTGGAAAGCCACCTCGTCGTATGATATACATGGTGGACACCCCAAAAGAAGACAATGGCGATGGAACAGCGGAGGATGACCCCTCCAAGAAGCAGCCTAAGCACCGGCGTCAGCGGCGCCGCTCTAAATCCCGCCAAAGCAAAAACGGTGATTCCGGCACGGGAGATAATAACACCCCGGACAGTGCCGAAGACAACCACCTCCAGCAAGATTCATCACAGGAGGATGGAGAAGCCAGCCCTCATGAGGGAGCGGCTGTCGGTGTCAAAACCGGCGGATCTCGGGTAGGGGGTCCCGAACTGTGCGTCAAGGCCGGATAGTAACAGGAGACAAGGGACATCATGTTTTTACCCATGTTCGAGCCCTCTCGATGGAGGTAATACCCTACTCCTGCTTGATTAATATTGATGATATGGGTAGTACAAGAGTAGATCTACCATGAGATCAAGGAGGCTAAACCCTAGAAGCTAGCCTATGGTATGATTGTTGTGTATGGAGTTGATTGCCTACGGACAATAACCCTCCGGTTTATATAGACACCGGATAGGTTAGGGTTACACAGAGTCGGTTAGAATGGTAGGAGATCTTGAATATCCGCATCGCCAAGCTTGCCTTCCACACCAAGGAAAGTCCCATCCGGACACGGGACGGTCTTCAATCTTGTATCTTCATAGTCCAGGAGTCCGGCTGAAGGTATACTCTGGCTACCCGAACACCCCCTAATCCAGGACTCCCTCAGTAGCCCCTGAACCAGGCTTCAATGACGATGAGTGCGGCGCGCAAATTGTCTTCGGCATTGCAAGGTGGGTTCCTCCTCCAAGTCCTTCATAGATGATTTGTAAACACCAAGAGTAGTGTCCGGTTCTGCAAAATAAGTTTCCACATATTGCCATAGAGAGAATAATATTGACACAAATCAAATCTGCTGACGTATTCCGCAGTGCGCTATCACACTACGGCCAAGTCCTTTACTCGAATCGTTTTTACTTTTCCACCTCAGCACTTGGCACGTCTTGTCAAAGCAGAGATCGTGTGCCCCCCCCCCCTTACGGGATTCTCATCAATACGGACGTGGGTAACCCTAACCGCGCCATTTACCATGGCGCTTGGGAGGCAAGCGTGTTTTATTAGGCAGGTGGGGACACGTAGTTGCGTCCGCCCATATAAGGGGATAAGAATCCACCCTTTCACCTACGCCTTATTCCTCCTTTGCCTATCCATTTTCCGCGCACTCGAGCTCCAGCGCCCAAGTCCGCACTTCCCAGCTCTAACGCCGGAATGTACCCGAGCTCCAACGCCGGACTATGTATCTGAGCTCCAACGCCGGACTGTATCCGAGGTGTCGTAAATCACCTTGGTTCAAAGAAGTTTTGAAGGAGTTTAGCCAAGCTTAATGCCGGAAATGCCCTCTATGGAGCCAGCCACTAGCGCCCGAGCTTTATGCCGGGCTGCTTCCGAGGTGGTGCACCACCCCGAATGTGGGCCGATTTTTGTGAATATTTTTTTATTGACGCAATTTATTCTCTGCCGAGATATATAGCCAGTAGCCCTCACGGTGTGCATCGTTCTAAAACCCGAGATGCACCCGAAGGATGACGTAAGACCGCTGATTCCAGTAGCCGCTGAGACTCAGGTTGATTTGCAAAATCGGCCTGAGGATCAAGTCCAAGCTCGGCAGAATACTTCGGGACACTAAAAGCGGCGTGCTCAGTCCTCGAGACCCAGGTTGGGTGCGGCCGACCAACCCGAGGATCAAAATCTCCTCGAAAACTATATTGCACATAAAAATTTCTGCATTGGACAAGCAATGCAGTAGCCCCCAAGACACTAGTCCGGTGGCAACACCAGATCAAGGGATCGATGTGCCCCTTTAATATTTGTAAATAATAAGCCCGAAGCCAAGTAGCCCCCGAGCCTTAATGCGGGCACGGGTGGCCGAATTAAGGATCAATATCCATAGTAAAATCACAAATTATGTGTAATGACTCTATGTATCCAAGTACTTTACGTCATTAATGCTCAGATCCGCATTGTACAAAACTTTGTTGACCGACCATCGGCTTCCACCTCCTCGGCCAGTAGCCGAGGAGTGTTTGTCCTACTTTATAAAGCCTTTATGAGGGCAAAGATTTACGACAAACAAGGAAATCTGGCCACACGGTTTTATAAACAAAAGTACGCAGAGAGATATGTTATATTACTGTTTAACAGAAGAAATGTATTCCAAAGAAAATAGTCCCGCTATCGGTTCCTTTCGTTGGGTTGTCATGCTAAGCATGATCATGAAACCTCAGCTCGAATGTAAGAGCAAAATATCGAGGATTTAGTTTGGGAGGCCAGTTAATAGCCCCCGGTAGTGTTCAGCGACAGTCGAGGTCAAGCCGTAAACACTTCAGCCAATGTTATGAATGGCCCGTCATAGTCATCGGATCGCTGACCAGTTTACGCTTATTGTGACAGTCAGTTTTCGGCTTTCTCCACTAAGGTGCTTAACCATGTGAGCTGGAAGCACAATCGCAGTGGTTCTCGCTTTGCACGCCTAGCCGAACAAAACGGAACGTAGGAAGCAAGTGCAGGAGCCGGGCAACCCAACTATCGACCGAAGACACAATTCGAAACCGATGCATATATAGCAATATCTGAGAATGTTTTTGCCGAATCCCTAAAGGTGTCCGGCGTTGCACTGCGAGACTAATGCTGGAAAAGCACAAATAGTTTAAAAGTGCCAAAAAGCTTGGAAAACCAAGAAACGTCAGTAAAAACATGACGTCCGAACAAGATCAAGTGTTCGGTGCCAATCCGAAAATTGGTCTTAGAAAAAAGAAGTGCTTCTGTCGTCCTTTAACATGACACATCCTATCTCAAGACTTCGAGCAGGTCAGCCTACGGCTTCAACCTCCTATTCCGAGGGCGGAGTACTTCTCATTAGGCCAGTTTAGCAAACTAAACTCTATCGGCTTTGAGAGAGAAATTAGGCTCCCCTGCTAGTGACCGCACACTCGCATCGAAAAAAGGAGTGATAAATAATAATAATAATAGAACTTTGCAACGACTTAGAAGAAGAACACTTATTATAAAACGGCTCAAATAAACTTAAGAGCCCCCAAGTGACTCGGGTAGAAGAACGATTACATGTACCGAAGTACTTATATCATATCTATGTTCAACCGAACTTTAAACGCGTCTTAACCTACCGTCAGCTTCTCCCTCTTCGGTCAAGGACCGAAAAGTGTTATGTACTCCATCGGTCGAGAATATCGACGGTGTTTCCAATAACCAGGCAATCAGGCCATAAGGCTGTAACAAACAAAGCGCACTCAGGGAACTTATGCTATATTACCGTGAAGTGTAAGAAGCATCTTCGAAGAAAATAGTACCCCCACCGATACCTTTCTTTGGTGCTCATTGTTATTATGAGACTTGTGCAATAGATTTTTTGTACTCATGAGTTCCGTTGTGTGCCAACCATCATTGAATAACTATAAGAGCGCTAGCTTTCGGCTTCACCCAGTCTGAGGTCCGGCTCGGGTGACCCGATCGTGACAATCGCAGAGGTGCTCCCTTTACTCCCTAGCCGAACAATCGGGAATGTAGGGGTAAACACAGGAGCGAGGCAACCCAGCTTGCAAATCGCTTAAGTCAATGTGGTGCATATTGTGGCGTAATACACGAACAAGGAACGAAGCCGTACAAGTATAATCATATGCAACAGGAAAAGCTTCATAAAGGAAGCCCCCAAGTAAACGGGGTATTTGAATTTATCCGTCACAAACAAAGTTTGGACAAGGAAATTTTTTAGAAGCAACTTTTTTCCAAAAAAGTATAATGCTTGGTCGAACCGAACGCAAGTTAGAAATTAAAGCTTTGAGCATGAAAGCGAGTTAGCTGGTTAATGTGTTCGGTATTGATGACGCGGTCCGAGCTTGATGCGGGGCAAGGTTCCATCCCTCAAGCCGGTCCCGAGGTGGCGGAGCGGAAAGCTTGACACACCGAAGTGGTGACATAGCACGATCAATGCAGACCGGCAGAGTGACGCCGAAGTCCCCGGATCATTTTCCTGTGCACAAAAAATAGTGCAAACCGGAGATAATAGTAATAATGATAATTAAAAAAATCGTGGCATAATAAATAATTTATGCAAAGTGAGTAATAAAAGAAATATGGCCTGGCACCGAAGTCAAGTCGATGCAGGGCGTCGGCGTGATGCGGTAAAGGCGTGGCAAAGCCTGAATTCGCAGGTCGGTCCGAGCTCCGAGTGCGGCGTTCGCCGGACTATGTACGGAAACTGACCGAACCACCATGCGACTGTCGTTAATGAAGCCACCATTTGATAGACCTGTGTACATATGATGGACAAACCAGAGTAATAATTCCTTGGAAAAAATTGAACCCAAACAAGCAAAAAATACTAGGATTGATAGCACCTGGTTTATTTGTTGTAACAATCCGGAGGAAGGTGATTCCAAAATTGGGACTCGATCCGCACATCCATTAACGGAGTAGGTTGATGAAGAGATGGCGAAGCCCCCAGTCCAGCCGAGATGTCGAAGCCTCGATGTCAGCCAATGAGTCGAAGTAGGTCAGCGTGATGGACACCAGCTTGAAGAAGCAATAGTGCGGCCCTGTCGATGCAGGTCGTGACGTGGTCGATGCCGGCTTGATGAAGCGACCGTGTGGCGATGCCGGTATGCCCGCTCCGTGTAATCCGTGGGGCGGCGATGTTGGTGATGATTTATCCTTCGCGATGCCGGGCTTTTGTTCGGCTTGCCGAGATGATGATCCAAAGAAGTTGAGCTCGGCTCAACAAAATGGCGCCGTGTCTAGCGTAGGTCGGCAGCCATGGAGTAATATTGCTGGACTGGTTTGACACCAGCATGATGTTGAAGATCATGTTCAAAAGATCTTACAGTTAGTGGGATGCGTTCGGGAACAAAACACAATACCCCATACAAAACTTCTTTCAAAAGGGATGTCCGAAATCCTGTTCATAAAAAAGATGAACTCGGGTCGGATTCGTTTTCGCGCAGAAAACAGATCCGAAAAGTGACGCACTAATCGGAAGGTTCCTAGAGTTTGGACGGTCGGATCGAGCCAAAATTTTGAGAGGTGGTAGATATAGGAATTACGCAGCCGATAAACAGTTGGATCTTCCAAAGGACGTCCGAGCTAGAAGCTGGACACCACGCCCTAAACTCATCCAAATTCCCGTCCAGATTTGACAGTGCTCCGGTATATCGTGGATTGCCAGAGATTCCTACATCGGAACTCGACGAAATTTTCAAGGGTTGTTGTAGACTCAATTCCGCACAATTCCACCAAAGCGATCGTCAAAGAGATAGTCGAGGAGGTGGTGGCGGCAGATACGAGTTCGCTGTCCAGAAAAACAGCCCAGTCGCTTGAGGGCAATGTTGACGTTGAGCCCCCGAGCTCCATAGATGATTCCTCCGTGATCTTGATAGAAATCGGAGTTGATGTTTGATGAAGGCCCTTATCAGGACATGGTGATCCGAACACGGGGCGCAATTCTTGGTCGAACCAAGGTGACCAGTCGAGCTGGTGACGAAGATGCTGAAGTCGCAGTTGATCTGCAGGTGAGCCATCGATCCTTTTGTCGATCACACAGCGGAACTCTCAATGAAAGCACCAATGTCTGTTTCAAAACCGGCGGATCTCGGGTAGGGGGTCCCGAACTGTGCATCAAGGCCATATGGTAAGAAGAGACAAGGGACACGATGTTTTTACCCAGGTTCGGGCCCTCTCGATGGAGGTAATACTCTACTCCTGCTTGATTAATATTGATGATATGGGTAGTACAAGAGTAGATCTACCACGAGATCAAGGAGGCTAAACCCTAGAATCTAGCCTATGGTATGATTGTTGTGTATGGAGTTGATTGCCTACGGACTACAACCCTCCGGTTTATATAGACACCGGATAGGGTTAGGGTTACACAGAGTCGGTTACAATGGTAGGAGATCTTGAATATCCGCATCGCCAAGCTTGCCTTCCATGCCAAGGAAAGTCCCATCCGGACATGGGACAAAGTCTTCAATCTTGTATCTTCATAGTCCAGGAGTCCGGCTGAAGGTATAGTCCGGCTACCCGAACACCCCCTAATCCAGGACTCCCTCAGCGGCAGACAGAGAGGTTGAGGACGATAATTATATGCCTCCCTCCGAAGACGAGGCAAGCCTCGACGACGATGAATTTGTCGTGCCAGAGGATCCCGTCAAACAAGAGCGTTTCAAACGCAGGCTTATGGCCACGGCGAGCAGCCTCAAGAAAAAACAGCAACAGCTTAGAGCTGATTAATATTTGCTAGCCGATAGATGGACTGAAGTCCTTGCGGCCGAAGAGTATGAACTCAAACGCCCCTCCAAGAGCTACCCAAAGCGCAGGTTGCTACCCCAATTAGAGGAGGAAGCACCTAAACCTACATCACCAGCGCATGATGCGGCCGACCGGCCACCCCGTGGCCGCGACAGAGAGGCCTCTTGGCCCTCCACTCAAGCCGCACCCCGGCGCCGCTCAAAAAATACCAAGGAACGGGAAAATGCGCCAGACCTGCGAAATATATTGGAGGACAAGGCAAGGCAAACAAGATCGATCTACGGATCGCGTGGGCGCCCCACGGCACGAGACGGTAATCGTCACTCCGGATACAGTAAATTCGGCCGGGCCGAACACAGTAGACAAAGCTCGTTTGAGCTGTGTCATGATATAGCCCAATACAGAGCCGCCACACACCCACTATGCTTCACAGATGAAGTAATGGATCATCAAATCCCCGAGGGTTTCAAACCCGTGAACATCGAATCATACGATGGCACAACAGATCCTGCGGTATGGATCGAGGACTATCTCCTTCATATCCACATGGCCCGCGGTGATGACCTACACACAATCAAATACCTCCCACTCAAGCTTAAAGGACCCGCTCGGCATTGTCTTAATAGCTTGCCAGCAGAATCAATTGGTTGTTGGGAGGACCTAGAAACCGCATTCCTCAACAATTTCCAGGGCACTTATGTGCGACCACCAGACGCCGATTACCTTAGCCACATAATTCAGCAGCCAGAGGAATCGGCCAGACAATTCTGGACACGGTTCCTAACCAAGAAAAATCAAATCGTCGACTGTCCGGACGCAGAGGCCCTAGCAGCCTTCAAGCATAACATGCGCGACGAGTGGCTTGCACGGCACCTAGGACAGGAAAAGTTGGAATCTATGGCAGCCCTCACGACACTTATGACCCGCTTTTGCGCGGGAGAAGACAACTGGCTAGCTCGCAGCAATAACATGACCAAGAGCCCTGGTAATTCGGATACCAATGACAATAGTGGCAGGTCGCGTCACAACAAGCAAAAGCACCGCATTAACAGCGACAATGTTGAGGATACGACAGTTAAGGCCGAATTCAGAGGCTCTAAACCCAGTCAGCGGAAAAAGGCATTCAAAAGAAATACTCCGGGCCCGTCCAGTTTGGACCGAATACTCAACCGCTCATGCCAGATACATGGCACCCCCGAAAAACCAGCCAATCGCACCAACAGGGATTGTTGGGTGTTCAAGCAGGCAGGCAAGTTAAATGCCGAAAGCAGAGACAAGGGGCTGCATAGCGATGACGAGGAGGAGCCCCGCCCGCCGAACAATAGTGGACAGAAAGGTTTTCCCCCACAAGTGCGGACGGTGAACATGATATGCGCAACCCACGTCCCCAAGAGGGAGCGGAAGCGTGTGCTAAGGGACGTATACGCGATGGAGCTAGTCGCCCCAAAGTTGAACCCATGGTCTTCCTGCCCGATCACTTTTGATCGAAGGGACCACCCCACTAGCATCCGTCATGGCGGATTCGCCGCATTGGTTCTAGACCCAATTATTGACGGATTTCACCTCACTAGAGTCCTTATGGACGGCGGCAGCAGCCTGAACCTGCTTTACCAGGATACGGTGCGGAAAATGGGCATCGATCCCTCGAGGATTAAACCCACTAAAACGACCTTTAAAGGCGTCATACCAGGTGTAGAGGCCAACTGTACAGGCTCAGTTACACTTGAAGTGGTCTTCGGATCTCCGGATAATTTCCGAAGCGAGGAGTTAATCTTCGACATAGTCCCGTTCCGCAGTGGCTATCACGCACTGCTCGGGCGAACCACATTTGCCAAGTTCAATGCGGTGCCGCACTACGCATACCTCAAGCTCAAGATGCCAGGCCCCCGAGGAGTCATCATGGTCGATGGAAACACCGAACGCTCTCTCTGAACGGAGGAGCATACGGCGGCTATCGCAGCGGAAGTACAAAGCAGCCTCTCAAGGCAATTCTCCAGTCCGGCCATTAAACGTCTGGACACCATCAAGCGCGCCCGGAGTAACCTACAACAAGACCGCCTAGCACGTTCCGAGCAAGTGTAGCAATGCGGCCCCAACCCCAGCCCTCGCGAACTTGCGAAACCAGTGTTGCGCGTACATAACTACACTCTGGAAATACCATGGGCACAGGGGTAGGGGCACCATCACGGCACACCCGAAACGCGGCTTAAACCGCACTAGGGGCTGCCGATTTCTTAATTTTCTCTTATTTTCAGGACTCCATTCTTCGGAAGGCTTGTCCGGCAGTACAATTGCCGCACAAACGATACAACCAGGGAAGCAGAAGGCTAGGTCGCACTATGGAACTCTAAGGTGGTCTCTATAACAAGCAGTATACCTGTTTCACAAAACATTCCGCAGCTTGCCCCTGGAAAGGACATGTTAAATAGTCCCATCTTTTGCTTATTGCAGTATTTGTATCGTTCTGCTTTGATCGCGGCTTTTTTAAATAAACCATGCATAGCTTCCGTCTATTATTGCATTACTCTTTTTTACGAATATATGTTCATTAATGACATGTTGCACCCGTACACTTTGGTACGGCCAATATGCTAGGGGCTTAAGTACCCCACAATACAGTGTGAGAAGTCCGAACACTTTCACAAGTGTGGCACCCCGAACTTATAGCATTATATGCATCGTCTCTGAATCATGTCTTGGGTCAATAGTTGGGTTTGCCCGGCTCCTATGTTTTGGTACCTTACGTTCCGTTATATCGGCTAAGGTAGCACTAGGAGAAGTACTGCGATTGTGCCCCAGTTGAGATGGGCTAAGCACCTCAGTAGAGAAAGCTAAAACTGACCGTCATGATGAGGCGAGAGTTGGTCGCTGTTCGAGAGGTTTTCGAGTCCCTAAAGACTTATGCCGCTTAGAGCGAGGAGTCGGCTTTGTCCGGCCTAGGCATGGATAGCGCCCCAAACTCGGTCTTCCGAACACTAGGGGCTTCGCCGAAATTTAAAATTATAGAATTCTATGGCTAAGTGAGAGTGTTCAAGCATTATAGTCCGATTGCCATGTTCTATGTGTTGAGTGCCTCCCTCGAAGGACCCAAGAATGGGAAAAAGAGCGCTCATGTTTATCCGGAACACCCCAGCACTCGTGGCATGGGGGCAGAAGCCGACGACTCGCCATCTCTCAAATTTGATAAACGACCGCACAGAAGGTAATATTTTAAATTCAAAAGCGTTGCTTAGCGCATATGAACAAGTTTTCAGCGTACAGGATCACAAATGCCAGTTTACTCAAATATTACATCTTTGGAGCATTCATCCGCTATAAGGCGGGCACCCTTCAGGACGCCCTCATAATACGCTTCCAGGACGCGATGCTCCTTGCCCGGCGGCGGCCCGTCCTTCACCAGCTTCTCCGCATCCATCTTGCCCCAGTGCACTTTAGCACGGGCAAGCGCCCTACAGGCACCTTCGATGCAGACGGAGCGCTTGATTACTTCAAGCCGTGGACAGGCATCCACCAGCCGCCTCGCTAGCCCGAAGTAGCTCCCAGGCAAAGCCTCTCCAGGCCAAAGCCGAACTATGAGGCCCTTTATGGCCTGTTCGGCCACCTTGTGGAGCTCGACCATTTGCTTCAGCTGGTCGCTCAAAGGCACCAAGTGTCCGGCCTCAGCATACTGAGACCAGAACACCTTCTCCGTCGAGCTCCCCTCCTCGGCTCGGTAGTAGGCGGCAGCATCAGACGCACTACGGGGCAAATCTGCGAATGCTCCTGGAGAGCTGCGGACTCGGGTAAGTAACAAGTAATTCAATTTCACGTGCTTGCTTTGCATAATGAATGCCTTACCCGCCGCTGTCTTCTTCATATCTCCAATTTCTTGGAGGGCTTTTTGGGCTTCGGCCTTGGCAGACTTCGCGCTTTTGATGGCTGCCGCAAGCTCGGACGCTTGCATCTTCAAGTCAAGCTCCAAACTCTCGCGTTTTTTCATGAGAGCCTGGAGCTCTTTCTGCACCTCCTCCACCCGCGCCTCCTGCTTCCCTCTCTCTGTGCGCTCCATGGCCGCTCTATTTTGGGCCTCGGACAGTGCTTTCTTAAGGGTTGCCACCTCGGTCGTGGCCCCTATAATAGCACGTTGATCCTGTCATTTTTTGCAACCACATCTTCTCTATATACTTGCGCAAGGTATTACTTACCTTCCTTCTCCTTGAGTTGCCTCTTGGCATGGCCGAGCTCGTACGCGGACCGTGCGAGGTTTTGCTTCAGCGTATCCACCTCCGCAGTCAGTGCGGCGGAGGCCAGCAGCGAAGACTGCATACGCATATTGACTTGATTATGTTAGACTCCTGCGAATGTTATTAGATCCTCTATTCGGCTTTTCTTTCCGAACGCCGAACAGAGCATCAGGGGCTACTGTCTATGCGGTAATATTTTTACATATTCTTTACTTACCTCAAAGCCTGTTAGAAGGCTGGCACAACCTTAAGTCAGTCCGCTCTTGGCGGACTGAACCTTCTGGATCACCGCACTCATAATAGTGCGGTGCTCCTCGTCGATGGAGGCGCCGTTAAGCACCTCCAGCAAATTGTCTGGTGCCTCCGGTTGGACGGAGGTCGCTGGCTCGGTAGGCTTGCTCCTCTTGGTAGGAGGCTTCCTACCGGAGTTCGGAACCATTGAAGGTTCCGGCGCGGTGTCCGGCTCAAGGCCGGACTTGGAGCCCTTGGGGGTTTTATCCCCTTTACGCCTGGAGTCCGGGAGGTCGCCTTGCGGCGCCTCCAGGACCACCTCCTCCTGGGTTGGAACCTGTTGGGACGCCACCGCGGCATCGTCCATAGGATGGGGGGAGGTAGCCGTCGGGAGCGAATTCACATCTGACGAATCTAGGGAACCGCTTGACGACACGTCGAGCCGGTCTTTGGGTGGACTGCATAGACATGTTCGACGTAAGGAAAAGCTGTGCAATGGGGGAATACTATGAATCACTCTGGTATCCGGATACTTACGATCTCGCCAGGGGCTTGGCCCTGTGCGGCCACTCCTCTTTGCCATCGTCAGCGTTGGTTGAGTAGTCCGGAGGAGGGGTCTTCCCCTTCTTGGACCCTTCAGCCTCCCTAGTTGGGGCGGCCTTCCTTTTCTTCCCTCCCCCCGCTGGAGGGGAAGAGGTCTCTTCTTCCTCCTCCTCGTCTTCATGGGAGGAGTGCGCCTTGGAGTCGTCGGATGATGAATCCGACACCTCCTAGCGCCGGGCACTCTTTCGAGTCCCCGTGGCCTTCTTCTTGGCCTTCTTCTACGGCACCACATAGGGTGCCGAACCAGCAGCTTCGCCAAGCGAGCGTCCGCTGGGCCTTCGGGCAAAGGAGCCGGATAGTTGATCTGTCTGGACGTCTCCTACCAATCTTGTCAAAGGTAAGGGAGCTTAGATCCCGCATGGAGTCAAACTATGAAAAACTAATACCCTGTAAAAGGTAAAAACAGCTTACCGCACGAGCCTGACGCTGCGTGCTGAATCCGCGATCCTCGGTAGCGGAGTCGGGGGCCTCGGCGCCCTTGAAAAGCACCTTCCAGGCATCTTCGTACGTCATGTCGAAGAGCCTGCTCAGAGTTCGGTGCCATGCCGGGTCGAACTCCCACAGGTTGAAAGCCCGTTGTTGACACGGGAGGATCCGGCGGATGAGCATAACCTGGACTACATTGACAAGTTTGAGCTTCTTGTCCACCAGGGTTTGGACGCATGTTTGGAGTTCGGTCAGCTCTCCTTTTTTACCCCACGACAGGCCCGTCTCTTTCCAGGAGGCGAGCCGCATAGGGGGTCCGGATCGGAACTCGGGGGCTGTGACCCATACAGGGTCGTGCGGCTCGGTGATGTAAAACCACCCCGATTGCCACCCCTTTAGGGACTCCACGAAGGAGCCCTCGAGCCATAGGACGTTGGGCATCTTGCCCACCATGGCGCCTCCGCACTCCGCCTGGGTGCCGCGCACCACCTTCGGCTTGACATTGAAAGTCTTTAGCCATAGGCCGAAATGGGG
This sequence comes from Triticum urartu, assembly GCF_003073215.2. NCBI lineage: Eukaryota > Viridiplantae > Streptophyta > Magnoliopsida > Poales > Poaceae > Triticum > Triticum urartu. The sequence goes on along the minus strand of NC_053025.1, from coordinate 438,537,710 downwards.
GCAGATGCAGAAGAAAGCCTCGCACACGACGATAAACGCCGAGATGTTGAGGACAAAGTTCGGGGCCAGATCGTGGAAATCCAGGCCATAGTAGAACATGAGCCCTCGGACAAATGGGTGGAGAGGGAAGCCCATTCCACGGAGGAAATGGGGGAGGAACACCACCCTCTCATGGGGCCTAGGGGTGGGGATGAGCTGCCCCTCTTCGGGAAGCCGGTGTGCAATGTCGTTAGTCAAGTATCTGGCCTTCCTCAGTTTTTTGATGTGTCCCTCCGTAACGGAGGAGACCATCCACTTGCCTCCCGCTCCGGACATGGCTGGAGAAGGTTGAGGTGGGGTGTGCGGACTTGGGCGCTGGAGCTCGAGTGCGCGGAAATGGATAGGCAAAGGAGGAAGAAGGCGTGGATGAAAAGGTGGATCCTTATCCCCTTATATGGGTGGACGCGACTATGCGTCCCCAGCAGCCTGGTAAAACTCGCTTATCTCCCAAGCACCGTAATCAATGGCGCGGTTGGGTTACACACGCCCGTATTGATGAGAATCCCAGAATAAGGGGACACGATCTTTGCTTTGAAAAGATGTGCCAAGGAAACCGCCTCGCTAAACGCGCTGAGGTGGGATAGTAAAACGATTTGAAAAAAGACTTGGCCGTGGTGTGATGTCACGCTACGGAATACGTCAGCAGATTAGATTTGTGTAAATATTATTCTCTCTATGGCAATATGTGGAAACTTATTTTGCAGAGCCGGACACTACCTTTGTGTTCAAAATCTTCTATGAAGTACTTGGAGGAGGAACCCGCCTTGCAATGCCAAAGACAATCTGCCGCCAGACTCGTCGTCATTGAAGCCTGGTTCAGGGGCTACTGAGGGAGTCCTGGATTAGGGGGTGTCCAGATAGCCAGACTATACCTTCGGCCGGACTCCTGGACTATGAAGATACAAGATTGAAGACTTCGTCCCGTGTCCGGAAGGGACTTTCCTTGGCGTGGAAGACAAGCTTGGCGATACGGATATGTAGATCTCCTACCATTGTAACCGACTCTGTGTAACCCTAGCCCTCTCCGGTGTCTATATAAACCAGAGGGTTTTAGTCCGTAGGACAAACAACAATCATACCATAGGCTAGCTTCTATGGTTTAGCCTCCTTGATCTCGTGGTAGATCTACTCTTGTACTACCCATATCATCAATATTAATCAAGCAGGACGTAGGGTTTTACCTCCATCAAGAGGGCCCGAACCTGGGTAAAACATTGTGTCCCCTGCCTCCTGTTACCATCCGCCTAGACACACAGTTCGGGACCCCCTACCCGAGATCCACCGGTTTCGACACCGACACAGGCCAAGGGACAGTACAAGTCCCATGTTGCTCAAAAGGAGAGTCGCCGACGCGACAAGACGATCTTGAGGACATTCGGCAAGCATGTGTTGAGCGGGTTCGAGAGGGTCATCACTCCTGAGGCTGCCTGGATGGCGAAGCAGGGCTACCAGTGGACTGAGTCAGAGGAGGAGACCTTTCCCGCTGCCGAGACCGATGAGGAGCGTGATGAGTGATCACTACAGCTGAGCTACCACCTATGTCATAGGTGCCCTCTCTGCCTTTTTGGTGTCTCGATGCCAAAGGGGGAGAGAGTGTAGGATTTGCGAAGTCTTGTGTCGAGTCTTGTGTCGTGTCTTCTTTCACTTTGTCGCTTTGCTTTCATTCTGTTGAACCTCGTTTGCTTTGGATCGCTGGTTTTTGTGTTCGTGTGAGACTTTCATATGGTGTAAAGCATATGTCCTCAGCTTATCTTACTATCTTATCATATTGTCTAGTACATTTAGTAGGTTGTGAGCCTATTATGCTTTGTGCCCTTTTCATTTCATTCTCAATTCTATACCTTGCCATGCTCATTGTCATTCATATTGTTGCAAGGATTGCCTTGTTTATAAAATATAGGGGGAGTGTTGATCCTAGTATGTTTGTCGTGTAGTCCAAAGTATTTCTCTAGAGAGCACACATCTAGGGGGAGCCCGTCTATAATTTATAGATGTTGGGTTTGCCTATGTTTCATTTTATATCCCTATGTGCAAATCATGTATTGTCATCAATCCACCAAAAAGGGGGAGATTGTAAGGGCATATTTATCCCTAAGTTGTTTTGGTGATTGATGACAATGTATTTGCGGACTAATCGTGTGCATTGAGCATTTCAGATATCTCATGTCTAGGCACTAGATGATTTGGTGCCCCTCCGAGCCTATCGAAGATGGCATTTCTCTATGTTTCTTTTCGGTGGATTTGACTCATAACAAAGCCGTACTATTAAGAGGGGGTCCGCTTTGGAAAGGTTAGGGTGGAATCATCATGTACACATCTATTCCTTTGCACCTCCTTTCCTTGCCTCTTGGAGCACCGGTTGTTCCCCTTGTAGCTACGAAGATGAAGGCATCGTAGTGCTACTGGTCTGCAGCGTGCGGTAGTACTGCACAAGGGAGCAGTAGTACCGCAGCTGGCCATGGTAGTACTGCTGCGGTAGCGGTAGTACCGCACGTCCGGTAGTACCGCAGCTGGCCATGGTAGTACTGCTGCGGTAGCGGTAGTACCGCACGTCCGGTAGTACCGCTCCTAGCATGTGGTAGTATCGTGGCCTCTGGCCTAGTACCGTGGCATGTGCGGATGTAGGGGCGGAAGTAATTTTTTTACTTACGCACCCTACGCGGTAGCACCGCTCCCTATGAGCTTTAGTACCGTGCCAGATTTTTGCACTGACCAAAACTCGGCAGAAGTAGCCATGGGTGTAATTTTATTAGTCTGTTCCTTCCCAGCCTAGGATGTGCTCTGCCTTGTGGTAGTACCGCAAGGGCGCGCGGTAGTACCGCTCCGGCGGTTCTACCGCTCGTTGCCTTGTGCAGCAGAGCCTCACCTGGCTCCTACCGCATGAGCGGTAGTACCGCCCCTCCCTGCGGTAGTACCGCAAGCCAGTGCGGTAGTACCGCTTGGAGATGTGGTAGTACCACATGTTACGAGTTGAGTAGGTGGGCAACGGTTGGATTTGTCCTCTCACTATATAAGGGGGTCTTCTTCCCCAAGTTAACCACCTCTTCCCTTCCCAAGCTCCATTAATGCTCACAGCTCCATTTTCGCCCGATCTCTCTCCCTAGCCAATCAAACTTGTTGACTTTCTAGGGATTGGTTGAGAAGGCCCCGATCTACACTTCCACCAAGACAAATTTGATCCCCCCACTAATCCCTTGCATATCTTGTTACTCTTGGGTGTTTGAGCACCCTAGACGGTTGAGGTCACCGCGGAGCCATATTCCATTGTGATGAAGCTTCGTGGTGTTATTGGGAGCCTCCAATTAAGTTGTGGAGATTGCCCCAACCTTGTTTGTAAAGGTTCGGTCACCGCCTCCAAGGGCACCAATAGTGGAATCACGACACCTCGCATTATGTGAGAGCGTGAGGAGAATATGGTGGCCCTAGTGGCTTCTTGGGGAGAATTGTGCCTCCACACTGCTCCAACAGAGATGTACTTCCTCTCAAAGGGAAGGAACTTCAGTAACACATCCTCGTCTCCACCGGCTCTCTAGTCTTGGTTATCTCGTAGCTTTACTTGTGCGAGCGTATATTGTGTTGCATCCCTTTCTTGCTTGTGTGCTTGTTGTTGTTGCATCATATAGGTTGCTCACCTAGTTGCATATCTAGAAAACCTACTTTGGTGCAAAGTTTAAATTGGTAAAGAAAAGCTAAAAATTGTTAGTTGCCTATTCACCCCCCCCCTCTAGCCAACTATATCGATCCTTTCAGGCTTGTCCTCGGCTGACACCGAACACTAACCGGGGGCTAGTAATTGCCCCCCAACTTTAAGCTCCTATGACTAAGTGAAAGTTATAAAGCCCGCATATCTAATCGCCTTGTTTCCGCTAACACAACCGCCTCTGGGCTCCGAGACGTCGGCTAAGGGTTGTTGAGGGAGTCCTGGATTGGGGGGTCTCCGGACAGCCCGACTATATCCTTTGGCCGGACTGTTGGACTATGAAGATACAAGATTGAAGACTTCGTCCCGTGTCCGGATGGGACTCTACTTGGCGTGGAAGGCAAGCTAGGCAATACGGATATGTATATCTCTTCCTTTGTAACCGATCATGTCTAATCCTAGCCCCCTCCGGTGTCTATATAAATCGGAGGGTTTTAGTCCGTAGGACAACATACAATCATACCATAGGCTAGCTTCTAGGGTTTAGCCTCTCTGATCTCATGGTAGATCTACTCTTGTAATACTCATATCATCAAGAATAATCAAGCAGGACGTAGGGTTTTACCTCTATCAAGAGGGCCCGAACCTGGGTAAAACATCGTGTCCCCTGCCTGCTGTTACCATCCGCCTTGGACACACAGTTCGGGACCCCCTACCCGAGATCCGCCGGTTTTGACACCGACATTGGTGCTTTCATTGAGAGTTCCACTGTGTCACCACCACAAGGCCCGATGGCTCCTTCTATCATCACTAGCGATGCGGTCCAGGATGAGGCTTTCCTCCCCGGACAGATCTTCATATTCGGCGGCTTTGCACTGCGGGCCAACTCGCTTGGCCATCTGGAGCAGATTGAGAGCTACGCCCCTGGCCATCAGGTCAGATTTGGAAACTTGAACTACATGGTCGATATCCATAGAGACTTGATCTTCGACGGATTTGAGCCCATGCTGGACGCGTCGCGCAGTCACGACGAGCAAGACGTAACTCTACCGTCGCTCGGTTTTCGGGAGATCGCATCCGCAGCTACTCCGGCCTTTAATCTGGAGCAAGTCGTGCCATCCGAGAGCGGAGGGATGGACCCCGCCATGGAGGCCGCACTCTCAGCGGCGATAGAGCCGGATACTGACTTCACCCCTTACGAGAGCCGTGTTGCCGAACCATTGGATTCATCCTCGGCCACAGACTCCGAGCCGCTCGTATCCGTGCCCGTCGAGTCCGACTAGGCGCCGATCATGGAGTTCACCTCCGTGGATATCTTTCAGCACTCACCTTTTGGAGATGTGCTAAATTCATTAAGGTGTCTCTCCCTGTCAGGAGAACCTTGGCCAAACTATGTCTAGCTAGAATGGGATGCGGACGACGAAGAAATTCGCTGCCCACCCACCGCCCACTTAGTAGCCACTGTCGACGACTTAACCGACATGCTCGACTTCCGCTCCGAAGACTTCAACGGTATGGACGACGAAGCCGGAGACGAACAGGATCCACCGCCCTCGGGGCACTGGACCGCCACCTCATCATATGATATATATATATGGTGGACACCCCCAAAGAAGCCAACGGCGAGGAGAAAGCGGAGGATGACCCTCCAAGAAGCAACCCAAGCGCCGGCGTCAGCGGCGCCGCTCTAAGTCCCGCCACAGTAAGAGCAGTGATACTGGCACAGGAGATAATAACACTCCGGATAGCGCCGAAGATAACAACAATCCCCTCCAGCACGGCGAAGAGATGGAGGACGAACAAGCTAGCCCCCCAGAGCAGGCAGCTGATGGAGAACCAGAGGAGGACAATTACATGCCTCTCTCCGTCGAGCAAGAGCGCTTCAAGCGCCGGCTTATGGCCATGGCAAATAGCCTAAAGAAGAAACAGCAATAGCTTCAAGCTAATCAAGACTTGCTAGAAGACAGGTGGACCGAAGTCCTTGCGGCCAAGGAATATGAACTCGAGTGCCCGTCCAAGAGTTACCCAAAACGCAGGTTGCTACCTCACCTCGAGGAGGAAGCATTCAAACCTCATTCACCAGTGTACAATGTGGCTGACCGGCCGCCACGCGGCCGAGCCAGAGAGGCGTTTCAGCCCAAAGTTCAGCCCGCACCCCGTCGCCACTCAGTCAAAGATACTATGGCCCGGGACAACACAGAGGACCTGCGAGACATCTTGGACAGCAAGGCAAAAATCGCAAGGTCAATATATGGGACACGAAGACGTGCGCCCACACGGGACGATGATCGTCGCGTCGGATACACCAAGAGTAACTCCGGCCGGGCCGAATACAGCAGACAACACTCATACGAACTACGTCGGGATATAGCCCGGCACAGAGGCGCCGCACACCCCTTATGCTTCACTGATGAAGTTATGAATCATGAATTCCCGGAGGGTTTTAAACCCGTAAATATCGAATCATATGACGGCACAACAGATCCCGCTGTATGGATTGAGGATTTCCTCCTTCATATCCACATGGCTCGCGGTGATGATCTACATGCCATCAAGTACCTCCCACTAAAACTCAAAGGACCAGCTCGGCATTGGCTGAATAGCTTGCCAGCAAATTCCGTCGACAGTTGGGAGGATTTGGAAGATGCATTTCTTGACAACTTCTAGGGAACTTATGTGCGGCCACCGGATGTTGATGACTTGAGCCACATAACCCCGCAGCCAGGGGAATCGGCCAAACAATTCTGGACACGGTTCCCGACCAAGAAAAATCAAATCGTAGACTGTCCGGATGCATAAGCCCTAGCGGCATTCAAACATAACATCCGCGACGAGTGGCTCGCCCGCCACCTCGGCCAGGAGAAGCTGAAATCTATGGCAGCCCTCACAACACTCATCACCCGCTTTTGCGCGGGCGAGGACAGCTGGTTGGCTCACAGCAACAATACATCAAGGAATCCGGATACCTCGGATACCAAAGACGTTAACGGTAGGCAGCGTCATAATAGACCAAAGTGCCGCAATAACGGCGGTAACAACGAAGATACGATAGTCAACGCCAGATTCAAAGGCTCTAGATCCGGTCAGCGGAAAAAGCCATTCAAAAGAAATACTCCGGCTCCGTCCAGTCTGGATCGCACACTGGATCGCTCGTGTCAAATCCATGGCACCCCTGAAAAGCCAGCCAATCACACCAACAGAGAATCCTGGGTGTTCAAGCAGGCCGGCAAGTTAAATGTCAAAAACAAGGACAAGGGGCTGCATAGCGATGACGAGGAGAAGCCCAGGCCGCTGAACCCAGGGGGCAGAAGGGGTTCCCCACAAGTAAAGACAATAAACATGATATACGCAACCCACATTCCCAAGATGTAGCGGAAGCGCACACTAAGGGACGTCTACGTGATGGAGCCCGTCGCCCCGAAGTTCAACCCATGGTCTGCTTGTCCGATCACCTTCGATCGCAGGGACCACCCCACCAGCATCCGTCATGGCGGATCTGCCGCACTAGTCCTAGACCCCATCATTGATGGATTTCATCTCACTTGAGTCCTTATGGACGGTGGCAACAGCCTGAACCTGCTTTATCAGGATACAGTGCGAAAAATGGGTATCGATCCCTCAAGGATCAAACCCAGCAAAACCACGTTCAAAGGTGTCATCCCAGGTGTAGAGGCCCATTGCACATGCTCAATCACACTGGAAGTGGTCTTCGGATCACCGGATAACTTCCAAAGCGAAGAGTTAATCTTCGACATCGTCCTGTTTCGCAGTGGCTATCACGCACTGCTCGGACGGACAACACTTGCAAAATTCAATGCAATGCCGCATTACGCATACCTCAAGCTCAAGATGCCAGGACCTCGCGGGGTCATAACAGTAAATGGAAACACAGAACGCTCGCTTTGTACGGAAGAGCACACCGCGGCCCTTGCAGTAGAGGCACAAAGCAGCCTGTTCAGACAGACCACTCATTCAGCGTTACAGCCCCCGGACACCTTCAAGCGCGTCCGGAAGAATCTGCAACAGGATCGCCTGGCACGATCTACGCTTGCCTAGCAATTCAGCCCCCATCCCAGTCCCAGTGGAGCGACGAAATTCGTGCCGCGCGTACATAACTACGCATTGAAAATACCATGGACATGGGCGGGGGCACAATCAGGACACGCCCCGCATTGTGGCTTAACCACACCAGGGGCTGTATACCTTTGACATCCCCTCTCTCTTTCATGGCCTAATTCTTCGGAAGGCCTTTCCGGCAATTCGATGGCCGGACACATTCCGGAAGCAACGACCAAGGCGACAAGAAGCTAAGATGATCACGGGAACTGCCAGGTGGTCTCTAGTAATACTTGATATACCTGCTTTTCACTATTATTGCGTAGCTTGCCTTGGATAGGACATTTCGAATTGTCCTACTTTACGCTTATTGCACTACTTGTACCAGTGCGCTTCGACGCATTATTCAAATAACAATGCATATTATTAATCTGTAATTGCATTATTTATGTTTTTTTCTCTTTCTCTTATATTTCCATTTACGACATTCCGCACCTGCACGCTCGGGTACGGTCAGTACGCCAGGGGCTCTCGTTCACCCCGTAATACGGCGCAAGGAGTCCGAACACTTTTGATAGTGCGGCACCCTGAACTTATAGCATTATATGCATCAGCTCCGAATCATGTCTTGGGTCAAATGTTGGGTTGCCCGGCTCCCATGCTTTGGTACCTTACGTTCTGCTATATCGACTAAGGTAGCGGTGGGAGAACTACTGCGATTGTGTCCCGGTTCTTCTGGACGAGCACCTCAGTAGAGAAAGCCAAAAACTGACTGTCATGATAAGACGAGAGACTAGTCGCTGTTCGAGAGGTTTCAAGTCCTCAAAGACTTTTTCCGCTTCGGGCGAGGAGTCGGCCTTGTCCGGCTTAGGCGTGTATAGCGCCCCAAATTCGGCCCTCCGAATACCAGGGGCTTCGCCAAAATTTAAAATCATAGACTTTTATGGCTAAGTGAGAGTGATAAAGCATTATAGTCCGAGTGCCTGGTTCGTTGTGCTGAACACCTCCCTTGGAGGACCCAAAATTGGGGTAAAGAGTGTTCAGGTTTCCCCCGAACACCCAGGTACTAGTTACATGGGGGCAGAAGCCGACGACTAGCCAACTCTCGGATTTTATAAACGGCCACACAGAAGGTAATATTTTAAAGTAAGAAAGCATCGCATGGCGCAAATGAACTCGTTTCATATTATAGCATCACATGTGCATGTTCATTCAAAAATTACATCCTTAGCACACTCATCTGCCACTAGGAGGGATCCCTCCAGGAGACCCTCATAATAATTCTCGGGGCGGCGATGCTCCTTGCCCTCTGGCGGCCCCTCCTTCACAAGCTTCATGGCGTCCAGCTTCGCCCAGTGCACCTTCGCCCGGGCAAAAGCCCTGCGTGCACCTTCGATGCATACGGACCGCTTGATGACCTCAAGCCGTGGGCAGGCTTCCACCAGCCGTCGCACCAGACCGAAGTAGCTGCCAGACAGGGGCTCGCCAGGCCACATCCGGACTATAAGGCCCCTTATGGCCTGTTCGGCCGCCTTGTGAAGTTCAACCAACTGCTTCAGCTGGTCGCTCAAGGCCATGGGGTGTTCGGTCCCAGTATACTAAGACTAGAACAACTTCTCCGCTGAGCTCCCCTCCTCAGTCCGGTAAAACTCTGCGGCATCCAGCACGCTGCGGGGAAGATCTGCAAACGCTCCTGGAGAGCTCCGAACTCGGGTAAGAAAAAGGAAAGTCTCCTTCACATGCTTGCTTTGCATATTGAATGCCTTACCCGCTGCTATCTTCTTTCCCGCATCAATCTCCTGGAGGGCCTTGTGGGCCTTAGCCTTGGCGCTCCGTACGCTTTAAAGCGCCTGCTTGAGCTCGGACTCCCGCGTCTTGGAGTCAAGCTCCAAGGACTCGTGCTTCTTGGCAAGAGCCTCGAGCTCTTGCTGCACCTCGCCCACTCGGGCTTCTTGTTTCTCCCACTCAATACGTTCTTTGGCCGCTTTGTCTTCGGCCGCGGACAATGCCTTCCTCAGGGTCTCCACCTCGGTCGTGGCCCCTGACAAATTCATGATGATCCTATTACTTTGCACAGTACTTCTTTTTAACTATATAAAATGGGGTATATCTTACCTTTGCTCTCTTCGAGCTGCCCCTTGGTAAGGCCGAGCTCGTCCTCGGACCGCTTTAGGGCCCGCTTCAGCGCAGATACCTCCGCAGTACGTGCGGTAGTGGCCAGCAGGGAAGCCTGCGCATACACATAGACATACTCTGATTAGACTCCTGAGTTATCATTTGATACTCTATTCGGCTTTTCTTCACGAACGCCGAACAGAGCATCAGGGGCTACTATCTATGCGGTAATATTTTTATATTTCGAATGCTTACCTCAAAGCCTATTTGGAGGCTGGCGCGAGCTTCAGTCAGCCCGTTCTTGGCGGACTGAACCTTCTTAACCACCGCACTCATGATAGTGCGGTGTTCTTCATCAATGGAAGCACTGTGAAGCGCTTCCAGCAAGTTCTCCGGTGCCTCTGGTTGGACAGAGGACACCGGCACGGATGGTTGGCCCCCTTAATGGGGGACCGCCTGCTGTAGTCCGGAACCATTGAAGGCTCCGGCGCGGTGTCCGGATGGGGCCCGAACTCGAAGGTCGTAGGAGCCTCGCTCCCTTGGTACCCAGGGTCTGGGAGGTCACCGTGAGGCGCCCCCAGGACCGCCTCCCCTTGGGACGGTGCCTCTTGAGACACCACCTCGGCGTTGTCCGTAGGGCGAGGGGTGGAAGCCGTCGGAGGAGAACCGCTGTTCATATCCGACGAGCTCAAAGAGCCACTCGACAAGGGTACGTCGAGACGAGCTCGGGCTGGACTGCGTAATCGGGTTCGGCATGAGCAAGGGCAGTACAATAAAACGTACCATGAAATACTATCATGTTCGGACACTTACGATTTCGCCAGGGGCTTGTCCCTGTGTAGCCACTCGTCGCCACTGTCGGCGGCCATCATGGCACAGTCCGGAGGGAGGGTCTTTCCCTTCTTGGACCCTTCGGCCTCCCCGGATGGGTCGGCCTTCCTTTTCTTGTCTCCCCCGGCTGGGGGGGGGGACTTTTCTCCTCCTCGTTTCCGTGGGAGGAGTGCGCGTCGGACTCATCGGATGATGAGTCTGACAGAACCATCTTGCGCTAGAGACCCTTTCGGGTCCCCGCGGCCTTCTTCTTGGCCGTCTTTTCCGGCACCTCGTAAGGTGCCGGGGTCAGCATCTTCGTCAGAAGAGCGTTTGCCGGATCTTCGGGCAGGGGGCTGGGCAATCAAGCTGCTCCGCTGTCTTTATCCAGTCCTGTTAGTGACATGGGACCTTAGATCCTAGACATAACTAAACCTGGGAAAATAAATACCCCAAGAAATATAAATGCTTACCGGACCGGCATGGCGCTTTACACTGAGTCCGCGGTCTTCGGTAAGAGGGGGAGGTATCTCGGCACTCTTGAACAGAACCCTCCAGACGTCCTTGTGCGTCGTGTCGTAGAGCTCTCGCAGCATCTGGTGCTTGGCCGAGTCGAACTCCCACAAATTGAATGCCCATAGTTGGCACGAAAGGATCCGGCGGACGAGCATAACCTGGACCATGTTGACAAGTTTGACTTTCTTGTTCATCATGTTCCGGATACAGGTCTGGAGTCCGGTTAGCTCTGTTGAAGAACCCCAGGACAGGCCCTTCTTTTTCCAGGAGGTGAGCCGCGTGGGGATTCCGGATCAAAATTTGGGGGCCGCCACCCAGTTGGAGTCGCGTGGCTCGGTGATGTAGAACCACCCCGATTGCCACCCCTTTACGGTATCAATGTAGGTACCCTCGAGCCAGATGACATTGGGCATCTTGCCCACCATGGCGCCTCCGCATTCTGCTTTCTGGCCTCCCACCACCTTCGGTTTGACATTGAAGGTTTTCCACCATAGGCCGAAGTGGGGCCTGGTGCGGAGGAAGGCCTCACACACGACGATAAACACTGAGATGTTGAGGATAAAGTTGGGGGCCAGATCATGGAAATCTAGATCGTAGTAGAACATGAGCCCGCGGACAAACGAGTGGAGAGGAAATCCCAATCCGCGGACGAAATGGGTAAGAAAAACTACGCTCTCATGGGGTTCGGGCATTGGGACGATCTGCCCCGCATCGGGCAGCCGGTGCGCAATATCCAAGGCTAGATATCCGACTTCCCATAATTTTTTGACGTTCTCCTCCGTCACGGAGGAGACCATCCACTTGCCTCCTGCTCCTGACATGCTTGGAGTGGTTTGAGAAGAAGAACGCGAGCTTGGGCGCTGGAGCTCGAGTGTGCGGGAATGTGAAAGCGAGAAGGAAGAAGGCATGGGTGAAAAAAGTAGATCTTTGTCCCTTTTATAAGGGCGGAGGAGGCCATGAGTCTCCCCCTTACCTGGCAAAACCGCTTATTCCCTAGGCGCCGTAATTGATGGCGCGGTTGGGTTACCCACGTCCGTATTGATGAGAATCCCGTGATAAGGGGAACACGACCTCTACTTTGACCGGACATATCAAGAAAACCGCCTCGCGATGTGTGCAGAGTTGGTTGAGAAAAGCGGTTCGAATAATAACCGGGCCATGAAGTGATGTCATACTATCGAAACGTGTCAGTAGATTGGATTTGTGGAAATATTATTCTCTCTACGGTTTTATGTGAAACTTATTTTGCAGGGTCGGACACTATCCTTGTATTCAAACTCTTCTGTGGTGTATTCGGAGGAGGAACCCGCCTTGCAATGCCGAAGACAATACTGCGGTCCGGACTCATCTTCATTGAAGCCTGGTTCAGGGGCTACTTGATTAGGGGGTCTCCAGACAGCCGGACTATATCCTTTGGCCGGACTGTTGGACTATGAAGATACAAGATTGAAGACTTCGTCCCGTGTCCGGATGGGACTCTACTTGGCGTGGAAGGCAAGCTAGGCAATACGGATATGTATATTTCTTCCTTTGTAACCGACCTTGTGTAACCCTAGCGCCCTCCGGTGTCTATATAAACCGGAGGGTTTTAGTCCGTAGGACAACATACAATCATACCATAGGCTAGCTTCTAGGGTTTAGCCTCTCTGATCCCATGGTAGATCTACTCTTGTAATACTCATATCATCAACAACAATCAAGCAGGACGTAGGGTTTTACCTCTATCAAGAGGGCCCGAACCTGGGTAAAACGTCGTGTCCCCTGCCTCCTGTTACCATCCGCCTTAGACGCACAGTTCGGGACCCCTACCCGAGATCCACCGGTTTTGACACCGACAGTTGTCTTGTTACTGCGGAAACACCGTGCGTAGCATCTACAAAGGGGTAGAAGCTGACAATGGGCCACTTTCAAATGATAAACTGTCGCAACTGAGTCAAAATAAATATGTATCATCAGTGTTTGTATTCAATATACAAGCGCTGCCTTCCGTAATTATCGTTATAAAGCTATAAATATGCATCAATTTGACTTTAAGATTTTGTCCAAGATGGGTTGCCTAGCTCGTGTGATTGCCCCGACGTTCCCGACCGTTCGGCTAGGCGGTAAAGGGAGCACCTCTGTGATTGTTACTATCGGGTCATCTAAGCTAGTACCTCAGACTGGGTGAAGCCGAAAGCTAGCCATCTTAAAGAATATAATTGGTCGGCAACGACGGAAGTGAAAACTTAGGTTCACTAAAGACCACATAGTTCGGGAACTTCCCCCAAACTAAATCCTCAATATTTTCTTCCCACATTGATCAGAGTTGAGGTTTCATGATCATGATCAGCATGACAACCCAAAGAAAGGAACTAATAGTGGGACTATTTTCTTTGGAAGACATTTCTTACATTAAAAAATGATATAACATTCTGTACCTTTGTTTATAAAACCATATGGCCAGATTGCCTTGTTTGCCGTAAATCTTTGCCCTTATAAAGTCTTTATAAAGTAGGACAAACACTCCCCGACTATTGGCCGAGGAGGTTGAAGCCGATGGTCGATCAACAAAGTTTCGTACAATGTGGATCCGAGCATGAGTGATGTAGAGTACTTGGATACATAGAATCATTACACATAATTTGTGATTTTACTCCGGATATCGATCCTTAATTCGGCCAACCGTGCCCACATTAAGGCTTGGGGCTACTGGGCTTTGGGCTTATCCTTTACAAATATTAAAGGGGCACATCGATCCCCTGATATAGTGTAGCCACCTGACCAGTGTCTCGGGGGCTACTGTATTGCCTATTCAATGCAGAAAATTTTCAAAGTGCTTTGTGTTCGGCATGACCGACCTATGGGCAAACACGTCTTCGGAAAACAATATGTACCATATGGGACTTATCCGACATCAAGCTAATATATTATGACAAATTCTCAAAACCCTCTTTCAAGGGCGCGTCCGCCGATCACTATCTCCTCTAAATGCGCATCTCGGATTTTAGGCCGACACACACCTTGAGGGCTATTGGCTATACATCTCGTCAACAAATAAACTGCACCAATTGGAAGTAAAATCCGCAAACAATTAGCCCACGGTCGAGGTGGTGCATTACCTCGGAAGCAGTTGGGCATATAACTCGGATGCAAGTGGCTAGTTCCATAGAGGGCATTTCCGGCATTAAGCTCGGCTAAAAATCCTTTGACTTTTTTGAGCTGAGGTGATCTATGACACCTTGGATATAGTCCGGCATTGGAGCTCGGATACAGTCCGGAGTTGGAGCTCGGCTGCAAAAAGACACCTCATGTCGTGGAATTGTCACGGCAGATGTCCTAGTGCGAGGACTTAGTCGTGGAGCCATCGCAATGAGGTTAGCTCAAAGGGGTTAATCAGGACAAAGGACACAAGGAGTTTATACTGGTTCGGCCCCTTGCAGTGAAGGTAAAAGCCTAATCCAGTTGGAGGTGGTATTGTTAGGGCTTCAATGAGCAGGGAGAAAATACGCTTAAGCTGGCTCTTGATCTGTTGTTCCTTGTCCTAAGACGCCACTGGGTCGTCCCCTTATATACACGGGTTGACGCCCTGCGGCCTACAGAGTCCCGGCCGGCTCATACAACGTATCCGGCTCGGTGACCTTTCTTACATGCCTTACAATACAAGCCTATGTACATGGCGGTTTATATCCGTGGGCCTTAAGCCGCCTTCGGGTTTGGGCCTTCTACTAAGACTATCTATGAACTGCCATTGTTAATATGCTCTTGGGCTTCATTGAGATGAACCGCCATACACTACAAAAAGAGACACATCCGTGAGATTTTGGGCCGAATGAAAAAAAATTCTGTCATACATATGACACTTCTATGACGATAATTGTAACAAAACCCGGTATCATCATAGATGTGGTGGGCTCCTACTTCTATGACAAAAAATCATGATAGAAAATGGGCTTTTCATCCTGGGCGGGCCGGAGACGCAGCTGCATGATATTATTTAGGTCGTCCATGACAGAAAAAACCATGGTAGAAGCGAGGGCGAGGAAAATTTCGGGGAGTTCCCGGTTACAGTGGGAGGTCGGGGGCCAAGCGATGCGCGTTTCTCTCATACACGTACGTGCGTGTGTGCGAGGCATTGGCTCTAACTGAACCCGAGCGAGGCATTGGGCTCTAACTGAACTCGAGTGATTGCACTATAGGCTACGCGTTACTGAACCCGAGCGATCGATCGATGGCTGTTAACTGAACCCGATCGAGCGATTCCTTCCCTACTGTAGCTAACTGAAGCCAATTGATGCTGCCTCTGGGATGAACAGTGAGCGTTGCGGGGGTTTTTGGATGAACAGTGAGCGGTGGCGTTGCCTCTGGATGAACAGGACCCCGTGGTGTGGAGGGCTGGATGAACAGTAGATGGTGGAGGGGTGCCCATGGATGGGTGGCTGAACAGGACCCCGTGGTGTGGAGGGCTGGATGAACAGTAGACGGTGGAGGGGTGCCCGTGGAGGGGTGGTTGAACAGGACCCCGTGGTGTGGAGGGCTGGATGAACAGTAGAGGGTGGAGGGGTGGTTGAATAGTATCCGGTGGAGTAGCGCGTGGTGGAGGCTGGATGAACAGGAGCCCGTGGAGGCTGGAGGAGGTCGATGGTAGCCCGTGGAGGCTGGAGGAGGTCGACGGTAGCCCGTAGAGGCTGGAGGAGGTCAATGGTGAAGATGAACAGTATCCCGTGGAGTCCCGTTTTGCGGTACGCCACACCCCTCCCGATGAACAGGACCCCCGTTTCGACCGTAGGAGGTCCGTTTCGTTTGTTTTGCGGTACGCCACACCCCTCCCAATCAACAGGACCCCCGTTTCGACCGTAGGAGGTCCGTTTCCTCCGTTTTGCGGTACGCCACACCCCTCCCGAACAACAGGACCCCCGTTTCGACCGTAGGAGGTCCGTTTCCCCCGTTCTGCGGTACGCCAGGCCTCGTTTCCATCGCTTGTTCCGTCCAAGCCCTGCCGATGAACACGACCACGCATTCCGTTCCGACCCAGCCGGTTGGCTCCCATGCGTTCCGTTGCCTCCCGATGAACACGACGCATTCCGTTGCCTCCCGATGAACACGACGCATTCCGTTGCCTCCCCACGAACACGACACATTCCGTTGCCTCCCCATGAACACGACGCATTCCGTTGCCTCCCCATGAACACGATGATGACGATGTTTCTCCGTTCCGACCCAGCCATGTACACGAGCCCTGGCCGTACGTATGCACGACTAGGCATTCGAGACCCTGCCCGTATATACACATACGTGGCCCTATTTTCTTTCTTGCACTCTGGCCGTTGTACGTACGTGTACGTGCTACGTGCACGCCTCTACTACGACACGTGCATGCCTCTATATCGACTAGTATGTACATACACGTTTGCGACCAGAATGACAATGCTACGTGTGCTTCGACCAGGTGGGTCCCGACTGCCAGGCACTTCCTTGCCTGCAAAGATGTAGCTGGTGGGTCCCAGTAGCGAGGGGGGCGAATCTTTTTGTTTTTTTTGCCCGGACGCACTTCCTTGCATTCGAAGGTGTAGCTGCTGGGTCCCAGCAGTCAAGGGGGCGAATCGTTTTTTTTTGCCCCGACGCACTTCCTTGTGTGCGAACGTGTAGCTGGTGGGTCCCAGCAGTCGGGGGGCGAATCATTTTTTTTCGGACGCACTTCCTTGCGTGCGAAGATGTAGCTGGTGGGTCCTAGCAGTCAGGGGGCGAATCGTTTTTTTCGGACGCACTTCCTTGTGTGTGAAGATGTAGCTCGTGGGTCCCAGCAGTCAGGGGGCGAATCATTTTTTTCGTGAAATACGGTGGCCCGTCCGGTGGATCCCCGCTGTTAGGTGGAGGAATAATTATTTTGCGCGTAATACGGAGGCACTTCCTTGCGGCTGCTGTGGACCCAGCTGTCAGCCTCTCCACGTACAGTCCACGTCCGATGGAAGTCGTTCCTTGACCACGTTGACCACGCCGCGCCGAGAGCACCAGGGCAGTGGACGACGGCAAGGCCTGGGAAGGGGACGATGCGGAGCCGGGGAAGACTTGGATGTGGATGCACACGCAGAGAGGAGTACGAGGGTTCACTGGTTCGGCTGTGCTGCCGTCGCTGCAGAATAACAGGGGGTGTGGGTGAGTGGAGGGATGGCCTGGCCAGCGGTGGGAGTAGTAGGGGGCGGTGAGGCCTCCACGGCAGCACAGCCGGCCACGGGAGGTAGGAGTAGGCGGCATGACCGGCGCTGCTTTGGGCGGCTGGAGCAAGAAGACCAGAGGTTGAAGAAGCACGACGGCCGTTGGATGGACATCGTACGGTCACTTCAACTAGAATCGTTTATATTGACTAAGTTGACAAAGCCCTTGGTACGTCAACTTAGTAGGCCCATAGGTCAGCTTTCGAAATGGTGCGCCCTAGATGTCAGGGGGAGGAATCATTTTTTGGGCGGGTGAAGCTAGAATATCCGAGATTGAAGAAGAAGCACGACATCCGTAGGATGGACATCCAACGGCCACTGTTGCTAGAACCGTGTGTTCACTACAAGTTGACAAAGCCTTGCGTACGCGTCAACTCTGTTTTTTAGGGGACGCGTCAACTTAGTAAGGCCAGAAGTGTGTGGCAGAGAACTTATAGCCCATTTGAGATTTGTAAGAATGTGTAGCCCATTTTTGAATTCTAATGGAATTTACTAAAGCCCATTTACAGTTCGTTAAAAGTACAGCCCATTTCGACCAACCGTTCAAAACAGAATTCAATAAAATTTCCCACATTTTTATGGGATCCGAAATATTTTTATCCCGAAATTTCTAGTCAGATTAAATACAATTTCAGTGTAAATTTATATTACGTAAAAATCCAACGAAACATTGCGCTCGCAACAATTAATGAAATTAAAATTTTCAATATCCAAAAATAATATTTTATAAAGTAATCACGTGTTTGGTGCATTTTTTATAGTTACTACCCAGTTTTTATAGTTACATCCCATTTATTATTTCTTAAAGCCCATTTTCTTGTTAAGCCTAATGCATCCCTCCTAGGAAAGATTTGCAGCCTAGCGGGGCGGAGAATAACAACTTGACCTTGCCTGGGTATTCCTAAAAAAAAGTATAGCTGGGCTAGCCATTTTCAGCTTGAAAAAAATTAATATCTAGGCTGGATATCTGGCCTGGGCTAGACGAGACACAGCCCGCCCAGTTAATACCTGCAGCGATGTTTTTGTTGTTGTTCAGAGGGGAAAAATTAATATCTGGGCTAAACATCGAAAAACTCTGAAGTGCTCACACCTCAAAAACACAAATACTGCTCGAGCTGCTTGGTCCCAGCTGTCGGCCGCTTCTTGTGCAATTCTCTCGTTTATTGACTACTACATAGGTTGACAATGGTGTAGGACCGTGATGTCAGGAAACCAGGAGGAAGCAAAATAAATTATAGTTATATATATACATATATATATATAATAAGGAGGCACTTGCGTACATGAGGCTATGGAACTGGTGGGTCCCCATTGTCATCCTCTCCAAGTAAAGTCACCTCCTCGCCCGCGCGCGCTTTCCGCCCAAAATAGTCAGCGCCGCCCGGCCCGCTTCCTGGTGCAGGCGATTGCTCCACCTTCAAATGACACAAGTGTCGTCCGTCCGTCCATCTGCCGCCCACATTAATGATACGCAGTTGCCGAGGTGGCTACTCCGGCGCCACACGTCCGTCCCTCCGCCCGCCCACCATTGCTATATAAACTGCTGCGCCGACCATAGCCGCAGTCATCTGCGTTTGTTCCCTTTCTCCTGTCCACACCACTACTGCCCACCATGGCTTCCTCGCACTCCAGCGCTCTTCGGGACGGGCGGACGACAGACCACAAGGAGATGGCAGCCATTGCTGCCGACCGGCTGGCCGGCAGGCAGCCGGAGGATGACGACTTTAACACCCCGGACAAACCCGCCGGTGGTCGTTACTCCTGGCGGGATCTAGACTGGCCCCACAAATCAATACTAGTCTTTTCTACGCACTTTGTCCTCACTCGTGCGCACCCGGGAGCAACTTCCCGGTCGGTCACCCATCCTGACACTACTCCAAGCTGAGCACGCTTAACTTTGGAGTTCTGTCTGAATGGGATCCTGGAAAAGAAGGAATTCCTTATTGATATGAGTAGTATATCATCCCTAATAAGCCAGGCCATCACAACGACGTCCCAATGGTGAACATGGTAGTCGACGATCCGGCGCCAACCCCCTCCTCCGCGCCATCCTCGCTGGTGCATTGCATCATGACCATCGGCGAGGCCCGTGCCCAATATATGGACAGGGTGAGGCAGATGCGTGAGGAGCAGTTCCGGGAGGCGCAAGCCGACGCCGCCTACAACCACCATCTCCTCCAGGAGCACATGCAGGCGGAGGAGCAGACGGCCGCGGAGCAGGCGCGGAGCAGGAGGCACTGCTCGACTCGTACCGTTCCGCCTGCAACGGCCGCCTCGAGCGCTGGCGGTACTGCATGCGGGTGGCGGAGGCTGCGGCCGCCTACAAAGTGGCTAGCAAAGAGGGCGATGAAGCGGGCGAGGCGCTGTTTGGCGAGACCGAGAACAAGGCAGAGGACAATGCCGGCTCCGACGAGTCCCCACTCCGCTGGCGTCGATGAGGCCCTGCTCTACCGAGGCCCCGCGGTGCCAACAACGAGGCAGAGGACACCGCTGGCTCCGCCGAGTCCCCGCCCCGCCAACAACGAGGCAAAGGATATCACCGGCTCAGCTGAGGCCCCACCCTACCGGCAACATGGGGGGGGGGGGGTATTTCCACCGCTCCGCTGAGGCGCCGCCTGCCGGCAACGAGACAGAGGACATCACCGGCTCCGCCGAGGCCCCGCCCGCTGCCAACGAGGCCGCGCCACATAGAAAACAAGGAAGAGTAGAACACGGTAGGTCGCTGCCGCTCGTGTCCAAGTAAGGCCACCGCTGATACCCTCCGGTTGAAGCCAAGCTAGGCGGGTTGACCATTGATGGCCAGTTAGCTTCTTGGCGGCGACATGGAGTCGGAGAGCTGCACTGGAGAAGAACGCTGCATCTACTTAACTGCTGGTGCAGTTGGCTGACTGACACATGGGCCCAACAGGCCACATGTCAGTTACCCAACTACACATGCAGTTAAGTCACTGAAGCTTCTGTTCGGCTCAGCGGGACACAGGTGGGTAGTTTCGGTTAATTAATTATACCTCGAACGCACCCCTTTTTAGTTGAAGAATGTATAAAATGTAATGAAATCCGGCATGTTTATATGAAATCCGACCGTGTATGAATGAATTTATTTCGATTAGTTCGAATTCCTGTATCACTGGTATTGGATGAACACGCAAAACAATACGTACTAGCATTATTCCCAGGGTGATCACCTCATTTGCAGCAATTTCACATGTACTCCCTCCGGTCCTTTCTAGTCTGCATACAAGTTTTGTCTACAGTCAAAGTATCTCTACTTTGACCAATCTTATACAAAAAAGTATGCACTTTCACAATGTGCGAAGTAAAAAGGAATAGAAGGAGTACAAAGAGTTTGAGCAGCTTTTTAGCGTTTCTGTACATTGCAAACAAACACACAGGCCTGGCAATTCATAGAGAACATTCAAAACAATCGATGATTATGCATCTCAGCGACTCACATGTCAGAGGAAATATTTACTTCGCAACTAAAGAATAAATAAAAAGTTGATCAACGCTGCTGACAACAAAGGGCGTCCCATTCGAAAATATCAAACGCATGTCTTGCTAAAATCTGAAAGTGCAACTATCCCTGGGTGGTTTTGGTAATTCCTAACAACATATAGCTCATTGAGCTAACATTATTCCAAGATTAATATTTCAGGAAAAGCTCAATGAATGGCATGCCATGCATGAGGAAAGTGGATCCCTTAAAATTCTAAGGACAAAAAGTTTGGCTCAAGCTTGAAGCTCATGACTCTACATTTTATATTTTAGTGATCCAAGATCACATTGAGTCTATAGGAAAAGCCAATACTATCAAGGAGGGATGAGGTGTTTCTTAATGGCGTCCTTGCTCAAAATGCTTAGCGATATGCCCCAAAATCCTCAACTACCTTCCCACATCCACATATGACCTAAACCAAAAGTCAAACTCGGCCCCACCGATTCTTTCTATCCGGCGCCACCGAGTTTCAAATGTCATAGCCACTACCACAAACTCTAGGCAAATCGGTCTCACCGATCGGGATCTCGGTCTCACCGAGATGGGATTGTAATCTCTCTGTTTCCCTTCATAACATTTCGGTCTTACCGAGATGAGCGATCGGTCCCACCGAGATTGCAATGTAAACTCTCTGTTTCCCTTTTGTAACACTTCGATCTCACCGAGATGAGCAAATCGGTCCCACCGAGTTTACCTGACCAACTCTCTGGTTAGCTTATTACCAAAATCGGTCCCACCGAGTTTGTGTAATCGGTCACACCGAGATTACGTTATGCCCTAACCCTAACCATATCGGTCCTACCGAGTTGCATCTCAGTCCCACCGAAAATCCTAACGGACACTAGGTTTGCTGAATCGGTCCGACCGAGTTTAACCATTCGGTCCCACTGAGTTTGGCAATTGTGTGTAACGGTTAGATTTTGTGTGGAGGCTATATATACCCCTCCACCCACTCTTCATTCGTGGAGAGAGCCATCAGAACATACCTACACTTCCAATACACATTTTCTGAGAGAGAACCACCTACACTTGTGTTGAGGTCAAGATATTCCATTCCAACCATATGAATCTTGATCTCTAGCCTTCCCCAAGTTGCTTTCCACTCAAATCTTCTTTCCACCAAATCCAAATCCTATAAGAGAGAGTTGAGTGTTGGGGAGACTATTATTTGAAGCACAAGAGCAAGGAGTTCATCATCAACACACCATTTGTTACTTCTTGGAGAGTGGTGTCTCCTAGATTGGCTAGGTGTCACTTGGGAGCCTCCGACAAGATTGTGGAGTTGAACCAAGGAGTTTGTAAGGGCAAGGAGATCGCCTACTTCGTGAAGATCTACCGCTAGTGAGGCAAGTCCTTCGTGGGCGACGGCCGTGACGGAATAGACAAGGTTACTTCTTCGTGGACCCTTTGTGGGTGGAGCCCTCCATGGGCTCGCGCAACCGTTACCCTCCGTGGATTGAAGTCTCCATCAATGTGGATGTACGATAGCACCACCTATCCGAACCACGACAAAAACATCTATGTCTCTAATTGTGTTTGAATCCTCCAAACCCTTCTCTTTACATTCTTGCAAGTTGCATGCTTTACTTTCCGCTGCTCATATACTCTTTTGCATGCTTGCTTCAATTGTGTGGAGATTGCTTGACTTGTGCTAAGATAGCTAAAATCTGCCAAGAACAAAAATTGGGAAAATGCTAGATTTTTATTTGGTCTAGTAGTCTAATCACCCCCCTCTAGACATACTTTCGATCCTACAAGTGGTATCAGAGCTTTGGTCTCCATTTGCTTTGATTTCCATAGCTTTTGGCGGTCATAGCCTTGGTTTCACAACCTAGGAGAGTATGGCGTCTAGCGAGGGAAATTATCACCATAGAGGTCCTTACTTTGATGGCACTAATTTTGCTAGTTGGAAGCATAAGATGAAAATGCATATTCTTGGACATAACCCCGCCGTTTGGGCTATTGTGTATATTGGCTTGCAAGGTGAATTCTTTGATGGGAAAGAACCGAACCGTGAAGCCACCGCGGAAGAGTTGAAAATGTTGCAATACAACGCTCAAGCTTGTGATATCCTCTTCAACGGATTGTGCCCCGAAGAATTCAACAAAATCAGTCGTCTTGAGAATGCAAAGGAAATTTAGGATACTTTGATTGATATGCACGAAGGTACCGACTCCGTCAAGGAATCCAAATTGGATGTTCTTCAAAGTCAACTTGACAAGTTCAAAATGAAGGATGGTGAAGGTGTTGCTGAAATGTACTCTAGGCTTGCTCTTATCACCAATGAGATTGCCGGCTTAGGGAGTGAAGAGATGACCGAGAGATTCATCATCAAGAAGATCCTAAGAGCCTTGGATGGAAAATATGATACCGTGTGCACATTGATCCAAATGATGCCAAATTACAAAGATCTCAAGCCAACGGAAGTCATCGGAAGAATTGTTGCTCATGAGATGTCACTCAAGGATAAAGAGGAACTTCACAACAAATCAAGTGGTGCTTACAAAGCCTCATGTGAAGCCCCCACATCATCGAGTGAGAAACAAACCTTCAATGAAGAATTGAGCTTAATGGTGAAGAACTTCAACAAGTTCTACAAGAGTAGAAGCAAAGAGAGAAGCTCCAAGTCAAGGTCCTACAATGACAAAAGACCTTCTAGTCAAGAGCGAAACTGCTACAATTGTGGATGGCCCGGACACTATTCCAATGAGTGTACGACCCCCTAGAAGAGAAGAGAAGATTCTCCCAAGAGAAGAAGTAGAAGAGAAGAATCACCATCTAGAGAAAGAAGGAGTAGAGATGATCGTTATGAACGAAGACCCTCATGGAGAAGCAAGGATTCAGAAAGACAGGACAAGTCATCAAGGAGCTACACAAAACGAAGACATTAAGCTCATGTTGGTGAATGGGTATCCGGCTCCGACTCTGACAACCACTCTGAGAGAAGCTATCACTCTGACTCCGAATATACTCAAGATGAAGGTGTTGCCAGTCTAGCACTTGTGACAACCAACTCCTACGACATATTTGACTCAAAAAATGAAGGAGTTGGAACATGTTTCATGGCTAAAGGCCCAAAGGTATCACACCCCAAGTATGTTGATTTCAATAGTGATGAAGATGACTTGTTAGGTGATGATGATTTACTTGTTGACAACTCTAGTGATGAATACTGTGATGAAACGTCAATTAATCATGCTAATCAAGATAAAACGAATGACAATGATAAGGAGAAGATTGAGTCTCTAACTAAAGAACTAAACACTCTTAAGTTAGATCATGAAACTATCTTAGGAGATCATCGAGAACTTTTAAGGACTCATGAGAAATTACGATTTGAAAAGCTCAACCTTGAGCAAGAGCATGAGTTCTTAAAAGCAATCAATGATGATCTTCGTAAGAAAAGTTCTTCTTACATTACCAAGCGTTTACTCTTATCCACTTACATGCCTCAAGTCAAGTCTAGTAACAAGAACAAGAAAGATTCTTCCTCTAGTAGTAACAATAATCATGCTAAATCCAATATTGTTGCTTCTAGTAGTCCTCTTGATTCCACTAATGATTCTCTTAGACAAGTTACACTTGAGCAAGAAAATAGCTTATTGAAGGGAATTATAGAGAAAGGTGTTTATAAGAGCCTTGCCGAAAGTAAGCAATTCGAGGAAATTGTACGCAAGCAAGGAAGGCACCGGAAGAATCAAGGTGTTGGTTTTGAATGAAAGTTCAATGCCAATGGAGTTGAGTGGGAAGAAGATCAATACCCCAAGACGAAGTTTGTTCCTCAACAAGAGAAGTATGATCCTACTTCTTTCAAAGGGACACAAGCTCAAGATGATCTTCCACCACAAGACCACAAGCAAAAAGGCAAGGACAAGCTTCAAGAGGAAATTGATGCATTTGAATAAGCTCCTAAGGCCTTGGTCAAGTGGGTTCCCAAGACTACTTCAAGTTCCACTTCATCAAGTACAACTACAACACCGAGGATTCCCATCAAGTGTTGGAGAACGTAGTAATTTCAAAAAATTTCCTACGCACACGCAAGATCATGGTGATGCATAGAAACGAGAGGGGAGAGTGTTGTCTACGTACCCTCGTAGATCGAAGCGGAAGCGTTGACGCAACATAGAGGAAGTAGTCGTACGTCTTCCCGGTCCAACCGATCCAAGCACCGTTACTCCGGCACCTCAGAGTTCTTGGCACACGTTCAGCTCGATGACGCTCCCCGGGCTCCGATCCAGCAAAGCTTCGGGGAGGAGTTCTGTCAGCACGACGGCGTGGTGAAGATCTTGATGTTCAACCATCACATGACTTCGCCTAAGCACCGCTACAATATGACCGAGGTGGAATATGGTGGAGGGGGGCACCGCACACGGCTAAGGAACGATCACGAAGATCAACTTGTGTGTTCTAGGGTGCCCCTGCCCCGTATATAAAGGAGCCAAGGGGAGGGGGCGGCCGGCCAAGGAGGGCGCGCCAAGGGGGAGTCCTACTCCCACCGGGAGTAGGACTCCCTTCTTTCCTAGTTGGAGAAGGAGAAGTGGGAAAGAGGAGGAAGAGGGAAAGGAAAGGGGGGGCGCCGCCCCCCTCTCCTTGTCCTATTCGGACTAGGGAGGGGAGGGGCGCGCGGCCACCTCTTGCCTCCTTTCCTCTTCTACCTTAGGGCCCATGTAGGCCCAATAACCCCCGGGGGGGTTCCGGTAACCCCCCGGTACTCCGGTAAAATCCTGATTTCACCCGGAACGATTCCGATATCCAAATATAGGCTTCCAATATATCGATCTTTATGTATCGACCATTTCGAGACTCCTCGTCATGTCCATGATCACATCCAGGACTCCGAACAACCTTCGGTACATCAAAATACATAAACTCATAATGAAACTGTCATCGTAACGTTAAGCATGCGGACCCTACGGTTCGAGAATAATGTAGACATGACCGAGACACGTCTCCGGTCAATAACCAATAGCGGAACCTGGATGCTCATATTGGTTCCTACATATTCTACGAAGATCTTTATCGGTCAGACCGCATAACAACATACGTTGTTCCCTTTGTCATCGGTATGTTACTTGCCCGAGATTCGATCGTCGGTATCTCAATACCTAGTTCAATCTCGTTACCGGCAAGTCTCTTTACTTGTTTCGTAATAGATTATCTCACAACTAACTGATTAGTTGCAATGCTTGCAAGGCTTATGTGATGTGCATTACCGAGAGGGCCCAGAGATACCTCTCCCACAATCGGAGTGACAAATCCTAATCTCGAAATACGCCAACCCAACATGTACCTTTGGAGACACCTGTAGAGCACCTTTATAATCACCCAGTTACGTTGTGACGTTTGGTAGCACATAAAGTGTTCCTCCGGCAAATGGGAGTTGCATAATCTCATAGTCATAGGAACATGTATAAGTCATGAAGAAAGCAATAGCAACATACTAAATGATCGGGTGCTAAGCTAACGAAATGGGTCAAGTCAATCAGGTCATTCACCTAATGATGTGATCCCGTTAATCAAGTAACAACTCTTTGTCCATGGTTAGGAAACATAACCATCTTCGATTAACGAGCTAGTCAAGTAGAGGCATACTAGTGACACTCTGTTTGTATTCACACATGTATTATGTTTCCGGTTAATACAATTCTAGCATGAATAATAAACATTTATAATGAAATAAGGAAATAAATAATAACTTTATTATTGCCTCTAGGGCATATTTCCTTCAGTCTCCCACTTGCACTAGAGTCAATAATCTAGTTCACATTGCCATGTGATTTAACACCAATAGTTCACATCATTATGTGACCAACACTCAAAGGGTTTACTAGAGTCAATAATCTAGTTCACATCGCTTATGTGATTAACACCCAAAGAGTACTAAGGTGTGATTATGTTTTGCATGTGAGATAATTTTAGTCAATGGGTCTGTCACATACAGATCCGTATGTATTTTGCAAATTTCTATGTCAACAATGCTCTGCACGGAGCTACTGTAGCTAATTGCTCCCACTTTCAATATGTATCCAGATTAAGACTTAGAGTCATCTGGATCAGTGTCAAAACTTGCATCGACGTAACCCTTTACGACGAACCTTTTTTTGTCATGTCCATAATCGAGAAACATATCCTTATTCCACTAAGGATAATTTTGACCAATGTCCAGTGATATACTCCTAGATCACTATTGTACTCCCTTGCCAAACTCAGGGCAGGGTATACAATAGGTCTGGTACACAGCATGGCATACTTTATAGAACCTATGGCTAAGGCATAGGGAATGACTTTCATTCTCTCTCCATCTTCTGTCGTGGTCGGGTTTTGATTCTTACTCAACTTCACACCTTGTAACATAAGCAAGAACTTCTTCTTTGACTGTTCCATTTTGAACTACTTCAAAATCTTGTCAAGGTATGTACTTATTGAAAAAATATATCAAGCATCTTGATCTATCTCTATAGATCTTGATGCTCAATATGTAAGCAACTTCACCGAGGTCTTTCTTTCAAAAACTTCTTTCAAACACTCCGTTATGCTTTGCAGAATAATTCTATATTATTTCCGATCAATAATATGTCATTCACATATACTTGTCAGAAATGCTGTAGTGCTCCCACTCACTTTCTTGTAAATACAGGCTTCACCACAAGTCTGTACAAAACTATATACTTTGATCATCTCATCAAAGCGCATATTCCAACTCCGAGATGCTTGCACCAGTCCACGGATGGATCGCTGGAGCTTGCATATTTTGTTAACACTTTTAGGATTGACAAAACCTTCTGGTTGCATCATATACAACTCTTCTTTAAGAAATCCATTAAGGAATGCAGTTTTGTTTATCCATTTGCCAGATTTCATAAAATGTGGCAATTGCTAACATGATTCGGACAGACTTAAGCATAGATACGAGTGACAAACTCTCATCATAGTCAACATCTTGAACTTGTCGAAAACCTTTTTGCGACAATTCTAGCTTTGTAGATAGTAACACTACTATCAGCGTCCGTCTTCCTCTTGAAGATCCATTTATTTTCAATTGCTTACCGATCAACGGGCAAGTCAACCAAAGTCCATACTTTGTTTTCATACATGGATCCCATCTCAGATTTCATGGCTTCAAGCCATTTTGCGGAATCTGGGCTCATCATCGCTTCTTCATAGTTCGTAGGTTCATCATGATCTAGTAGCATGATTTCCAGAACAGGATTACCGTACCACTTTGGTGCGGATCTTACTCTGGTTGATCTACGAGGTTCAGTAATAACTTGATCTGAAGTTTCATGATCATCATCATTAACTTCCTCACTAATTGGTGTAGGTGTCACAGAAACCGTTTTCTGTGATGAACTACTTTCCAATAAGGGAGCAGGTACAGTTACCTCATCAAGTTCTACTTTCCTCCCACTTACTTCTTTCGAGAGAAACTCCTTCTCTAGAAAGGATCCATTCAAAGCAACGAATATCTTGCCTTCGGATCTGTGATAGAAGGTGTACCCAACATTTTCTTTTGGGTATCCTATGAAGACGCACTTCTCCAATTTGGGTTTGAGCTTATCAGGTTGAAACTTTTTCACATAAGCATTGCAACCTCAAACTTTAAGAAACGACAGCTCAGGTTTCTTGCCAAACCATAGTTCATATGGTGTCGTCTCAACGGATTTAGATGGTGCCCTATTTAACGTGAATGCAGCTGTCTCTAATGCATAACCCCAAAACGATAGTGGTAGATCGGTAAGAGACATCATAGATCGCACCATATCTAATAAAGTACGGTTATGATGTTCGGACACACCATTACATTGTGGTGTTCCAGGTGGCGGAAGTAGTGAAACTATTTCACATTGTTTTTAACTAAAGGCCAAACTCGTAACTCAAATACTCTTCTCTACGATCAGATCGTAGAAACTTTATTTTCTTGTTACGATGATTCACTCTTCTCTACGCCAACCCAACATGTACCTTTAGAGACACCTATAGAGCACCTTTATAATCACCTAGTTACGTTGTGATGTTTGGTAGCACACAAAGTGTTCCTCCGGCACACGGGAGTTGCATAATCTCATAGTCATAGGAACATGTATAAGTCATGAAGAAAGCAATAGCAACATACTAAACGATCGGGTGCTAAGCTAACGGAATGGGTCAAGTCAATCAGATCATTCACCTAATGATGTGATCCCATTAATCAAATAACAACTCTTTGTCCATGGTTAGGAAACATAACCATCTTCGATTAACGAGCTAGTCAAGTAGAGGCATACTAGTGACACTCTGCTTGTATTCACACATGTATTATGTTTCCGGTTAATACAATTCTAGCATGAATAATAAACATTTATCATGAAATAAGGAAATAAATAATAACTTTATTATTGCCTCTAGGGCATATTTCCTGCATCAAGATGGTGTGGATCCTGAAGAAGAAGAACTAGAGAGTTCTTGAGGGTGACTCCGCCAACATACTTCACTCTTATCATCTTGGCAAGAACAAGTGCAATCAACTTCCACATCTTGCACTAGTTCAAGGAGTCACAAACCCTCTTGTTGGTAAGACAAGGGACAAGGTAACCTAAAAGCTGTCATAGACATCATCTTGTGTGTGCATCACTTTATGTCTATGGATATCCTTGTTTGTTCCTTGTGGGACTAACCTGTGTAGGTATTGAAAGTGCAACTCACTCCAATGGATAGCTTCAAATGATCTACATCAACATTGAGCATCCACATCTTCAACATCTACATGAAGTCATCATCGACAAAACCCAAGGTTAGTTCATCCCTCTTAGGGGGGATCTCACATCTAGGGTTAGCTTTACTCTAAGAATTGAGCTAAAGCAACTCTAATGGTGTGAACACAACAATGCTTTATGTAAAAGTGGTAACCCCACTTGTGCTTAAATGATGAGTATGACCTATGATCAAATGTTCTCATCTGACTCCTAAGTCAATATACTCATATATAGATGACCTAGTCATCGCAAATTGCTTGATAGACGCTAGAATTGGTTGTGCATGCTTTGCCACATATTTCAATTGCCATTTTATTGTGTGAGCATGTTGATTGCATATTTTACTGATTCGAGGACATCCACTTGTTGTTTTGATTGATTGGTTTTCTTTTCTTTTGCCAAGTGGATGGACAAGAATGCCTAAGAACCTTCTCTAGCTATCTATGCTTTTCTCGTCTCAAGTTCTATTCATGCTACATCACAAAATTTGATCAA
Source organism: Triticum urartu (assembly GCF_003073215.2). Lineage (NCBI taxonomy): Eukaryota > Viridiplantae > Streptophyta > Magnoliopsida > Poales > Poaceae > Triticum > Triticum urartu. The sequence continues at coordinate 438,507,620 of NC_053025.1, read as the reverse complement.
GTCAGATTCGAACCACTCTGTGTGAGGAGCACTCGGAGTCCCCGATTCGTCATAGACTTAAACTTCCAAAACTTCTTTGTGTGTTTCGGTCTGACCGAATCATCCATTTCGGTAATACCGAGATCACTAAGTCGATCTAGGTTTTCAATCTCGGTGCAACCGATTTGAACCTTTCGGTCACACTGAGTTTCAGTAACTGATTGCAGTTATGAATCTCGGTGCCACCGAGTTGTTCCACTCGGTCACACCGACAGGGTCGGGCTATATATACCCACGGGTCAAAATTTGGAAAACTTTCCGAACCTCCTCGACCCGCGCTTAGCCCACTCTGCCTCCAGGGTCTCTGGATCGTCTTCCTCGTCGCCAGCCGCTTCCTGCCGCTAGTCTCCGCCGCCGTCAACGAGAATCATCCCCGCCGTAGCAAGTTCATCGCCGAACTAGGGTATGAACTCAATCACTGTGCTATCCCTATCTGATTCCTACCACATTGTGTTCGCCATGTATCTTTCCACGATTGAGATCATTCTTATCCAGTCAAAACACTCCGTAGTTTAGTCATGAATTGAAAATTTAGGGTTAGGTTTGCGCCGAAACCATCTCGGACCCACCGAGTTATGGAACTCGGTACCACCGATTCGGCTCAGGCCATTGCACATGTAATTTTCGGTCTAACCGACAATTGCAAATCGGTGTGACCGAGTTCAGGACTTTGTGAAACCCTAGCAGTCTCGGTGCCACCGAACTGTGACTCGGTCTGACCGAGTTCACTAGTTTAGGTTCCAACAGCTGCTTCGGTATCACCGAGTTTACAAATCGGTTGATCCGAAATGCTTTCTGTGGAAAACTAAAACTAAGTTTTTGACTCATTCTTTTGCAAAAACCTCTGCATTTTGTGATGCTCATCCACTCTATCTCATCTATATCTATTCACAGGGTCTGTTGTCAGTGTTTGCAATATGTCTGATCAGAGTGATAGCCAGAACAGGTCAGAGGAGCAGGTTCACATGAGTGAGGGCACTAGTCCCTCTAGCAGCTCAGATGATGGAAGCAGGAGCACTCCCAGCAACTTGCCCAAAGCTGCCACCAGAACAAGGAAGAAGAAGACCTCTGAATCTGAGGATGAAGACTATGTGGCAGTTGAGGATGAGGCCACTTCCAAGAAGAAAGTGGTTAAGAAGGAATATAGCACTGCTGCTGCCACCAAGCCAGGCATGAAGCAAAAGGTTCCTGCAAAGTGAATTCCAATGTCTAAGGCCAGAGCATCTACTCAAGTCCCTTTGGTATCTGAACCCAAAGAGGCTGTTGCAGAAGGGAAGAAGAGGAAGGAGAGGATCAAAAAGACCACTGCTAGAGTGCTTGGGAGATCCTCAATCATGAGAGATTCTGAAGAGGAAGAAGAGGTTGCTACACCAGCACCCAAGGCACAAAAGCTGATGGGTGATGCTATAAAGTCAGGGGCTGCAACATCAAAGCCCAAAGAAGCACCCAAAGAACCCTCCAAGCCCAAGAGTGCACCTATGAGGAATACCAGGAGTATACCAGCTGCTGAGAAGAACAAGGCCCCAGTGTCTGATGAAGATGATGAAGGACAAGTCCTGAGAAAGCTCAAACCCAAGATTCCAGACCACAATGATGCTCATCCTGTGGCTGAGAACATGAAGATCAGGAGAGACTCAGGGTTGAGACTATGGAGAGAGTCATATCCATATGCCTCCAGGAGAAGGACTGTTGTTGATTACAGGTTCCACACAAAGGAACAACAGGACTTCTATGAGACAGTGTTGCTTGACAAGAAGCCCATAGTGTGTGACATGAGATGGGTCGACTGGGACTACATCAAGGAGAATGAGGATCACTATCCAGGTGTACATGATAGTTTCAAGGCTTGTGGAGTCGATGAGTTTGTGGCTCAGAAGCTCACAAAATGGAATGATGAGCTCATCATGCAGTACTACTCCATAGCTCATTTCTACCCAGATGGAAGGATTGTCTGGATGTCTGAAGGTACGAGGTACCAGTCCACGGTTGCTGAATGGGCGAAGTTGATCAATGCCCCAAAAGAGAGTGAAGATGACTTGGATGTCTATGCCAACAGGAAGAAGGATCACAACATAATGGCACACATGTACAAGGAGATCCCAGATGCTGCTCTTGAGACACATAAGTTTGGATCTGTACATTACCTTCTGTCAGGCTTGCCAACCATCAACTGGATCCTCAGACACACTCTCTTGCCAAAGTCAGGTGATCACAAGATGATCAGAGGCCATGCAATTAACTTGCTTCACATCTTTGATGTCCCACAGAAGTTCAAAGTCATGATCCTAATAGTTGAAACTATCAAGAGGACAGCTGCAGATCAGAAGAGGAGTTGTGAGTATGCCCCACAGATCCAGGAGCTAATCAACTCCAAGATGGGCACTGGTACATATCTGCTGGACAAGGAGCACATGGCTATCTATCCAGACTTCGAGGAAAACATTGTGGTTATGAATGAGGATGAACCATCTTCTGTGCACGCACAAGCCAAGAAGGAGAAGGAAAAAGCTGAAAAGGCTGCAAGGATGCCAACTACTGAAGACGCATCTCAGTATCTCCTAAAGAGCAAGCAAGATCAGCTTGGCTACCGGATTGCATCCACTCTGAGGATTGAGAAGGGACTGGCCACCCTGACTCAAAACCAGGAGAGCTTGGAAAGAATCATGGAGCAAAAATTCTATGACTTGGATGTGAAGGTAACTGAGATTCAGCCTGTTGTGGAGCAACTTCAAGATGATATGCAGGAGAGGAAGGGCAAGACAACCACTGATGCATTTTCTAGAGTGCCTAGAGCTCAGCGGTCTGCTGTAGTGCCTGTTCCAGACACCAGAGCCACTACATCTGCACCAGCTACAGCTTCAGCGCAACCAGCTCCAGCACCTATTCCATCAGCTCCATCTACTTCGACTGAAGCCTTCGTTCTTGGAGTTAACCGGACACCACCACCTGAAGACCAATCTTGAGAAACGTTTTAGTGCTATGCATTTTCTATGAACTTTTTGGTAACTTGTTGCCAAAGGGGGAGAAACATGTATAGATCATAGGCTTCGAGAGAGAGCGTTGCTTTTTATTCTCTCTTGCTTTGGTGGTTGAACTTTGTTTGTCTTTTGATTGCTTGAGATACTATGCTATTATCTGTGAGACATTGATGATCATGTGGTTGATCATAAGCTACACTTATGCTTGTTAGATGATATTATCTTACTTATCCTTATATGATCATTCACTTTGCTTGGTGATGACTCCATGTATTCAATCTTTATTATTTTGAGCGCTCCACCAAGATGTATGTGACATGGAAGAGTAACCCATGATCCTAACTCATTGTGCATTTGCAGTCCAAAGCAAATGTTAAGATATGCACAAATTTAGTGGGAGCTCTTGCTTTTCACATACTTCTCAAAGCGACAATATCTTTCACTCTTATTATCATCTGTCGAAGCTTTGATCTATATGTTGTCATCAATTACCAAAAAGGGGGAGATTGAAAGTGCAACTATCCCTGGGTGGTTTTGGTAATTCCTAACAACGTATAGCTCATTGAAGGTGCAACAGGATCAAGGTGTGTGTGTGTGTGCGTGTGTGTGTGTGTTTAACAGCATGTGTGTGTTAGAGAGAGCGACAGATCGACCTACTCCTACAGAGAGATCTTGTGTAGTGTATGATTTTAGCCGGGAGAGTCGGTGCATCCTCTTGTTTCCGGGCGTGTCTGGTAGGGACATGCGGACAGCTGCCACGTCCGCTCCTGACCAGCCTGGCCCACCCAAAGCCCCTCCATCGCCCGCGCGCGCTTCCCGCACGAAATGGTCAGCGCCGCTCCAAAGAATCAATGCCACATTCATGCCTGGGCAGAGCGAAAGCAACCTCTCATTGGCGCAAGAGTGATGGTTGCTTCATCCGTCCAACTTACTGCTGGGTCTATGTGATTTGACGGCTCATTGGTCTTTATTACTGAGGTGGTAGGACTGCTGGATGTCCCACGCTTTCGGCGAAAGGAGGTACTACTACTAGATTACAATTTTCTCCATTCTTACAGCGGAGGCGTGCAAGAGCAGTGAAAACACGCAGGCTCAACGATTACATGGCCCACCTCACACTATCACCATGCGACACCTAACTCTTTACATAGTACTCCCTCTCTTCCTAAATATTACTAGATGAGTCCCCGCGTGTTGCCGCAAAACAGTGGTATATCTCTGCGCGCAAAATTATTGATTTCATAGAACTAAAAAAACTCTATAACCGCATGACAAATGTGGTAGCCAAACTAAATAAACTCCCATCATCATTTAGATCATCCCACGTAAGGAAAAAAGATCAGTCAACTCCTACTGCATAATGGGATTATATTTTTCTTTTTGACATGTTAATGGGACTTAAAAGCTCACTTACATCCATGCTACCGGTGCATGCTTGCATGCAGACTTGTTGATGTGATTTAAAACCCACTCACATGCCTGTGCCACAGTATTTCTGCATGCTTGCATGTGGCTTGGTGCGGAGCCTCTCAACTTCTAGATCAGACGACTATTATGGACTGGTTTACTTCATCTAATGGCTACATCAATTTTGATGATGTGGCTCAGGGAGAGGATAGAGAATTCCTAGTAGTGGGGGCTAGCTATTACTAGTAGATAAGTCTTTGTAGAGATTCCTCTACATACGGAACAAAATGAATGAATCTACACTTAAAATGCATCTATATACATCCGCATGTGGTTCATGGTGAAATCTCTACAAAGACTTATATTTAGGAACGGAGGAAGTACTAGTATAGTATGTACTGTAATTTATCAGTGAGATAAATTTGTACAATTCTATGAAGCTTCCAAAATATTAACCTTGCGATTGACTCTTCGCCTCTTCGGGAAGTTGAGCAATAATGGTAGTGCAGTATATATCATTCTGGCTATATGAGACCGAATGAATTGCTGCACGTCCACCACGTGGGTGAGGGTCGAGGGGCGAGGGAGATTGCTACATACGGAGCAAAATGAGTGAATCTACACTCTAAAATACGTCTATATACATCAGTGTTTGGAGTATGTACTAGTAGTTCATAATGAAATCTACTAAAGGACATATATATTCCAAACAATATGATATCTTTATAACCAAGGTAGTAGGGACAAGGAGTAAACGGAGGGAGTAGTAAATTTTTCTCCTCGTCCTGCGAGCCACCGCACGCATGGGCGATGGAGCGGGCATAAGGCGGAGCAAGCTTCACCTCATCCTGCGAGCCACCGCGCCCGTGGGCGGGGGAGACAGCATACTAAGCAAGCTTCTCCTCGTTCTACGAGTTGACGGGACACATGAAAAGTACTCCAGTGTATAGAGCCTTGCCTCTAATGTAGGCCCCACATGGTTTGCCTCTTTTTTTAACATAACACGTCAAGTTGCAATTTGTTTGTTCACCCGTGGTAGAAGATCCTCCCTCCACCAAGTGGACAACCAGTACACGTGCCAAATTACCACGTGGGCTGCCTTTTTCGTACAGAAATGAGCTCCACCGTGTACCCGTGCGGGTGTGGTTGGTAAAGAGATGGGAGTACGTGTGCCGTGCATGCACCTCTTCTCTTCGTGCACGTCCCCCACCTACGTGGGTGTGTGTGAGAGATACAAACCACGTTCATGAGTGTTTTTTGTTTTGGGGTGGGGGTGGGGTGGGGGTTGATTTCGTGAAATATTTGTGGGAATATGTGTCGATGACATCTCAAACAAAATTTTGCATGCAATGTGTGTGAAATGGAGGCCTATCCATATCATACATAGAGGGTCGGGCAATCCACGAGAAGAGAGGGAGGGGTCATAGCTATCGATAGAGTTGAAGAGAGGATCAAGTGGGTGGGTGTGACATCGATGAAGAGAGTCATCAAAATTGCGTGTGTGTGCAAGTCAAAGATATAGGGCGACTGGCCTACCGGAACGTTAGAGGGCACATGTCAAGTTTGTGTGTGGCAGGGAGACATGACTAGAGCGCTCGATGTATCGGTGTGTGTGGGGGGGAGGGGGTGGGGGAGGGATAGGCAGAGGCCTAACTATAGAGGTAGAACGACTCGTATATGTGTGGAGAACGAGAGACCCAGCTATGTCTTGAGGGAGATCGGTCGACATCCATACATAACTAAAGGACGGGAAATATGATGGGACAGAGAGAGAGGAGAGAGAGAGAGGGAGGGAGAGGGAGGGAGAGGGGTAGAGTGCTGGATGGGTGATGGAGTTGCTTCTCGAAGATGGTGGGAGAGGCCTACTAGACAAACTGAGGGTGGAACTGCAATGTTATCAATAAGAGTGGGGATGTTTTCTGTGTGTGCCTGTGCGTGATAGATCTGTCGGGACGCATCCATGGATGATGAAGGGGAACCATGTGTTTGGTAAGCAAAACTAACTAGATCGGTAGATCAATTGTTGTTTTTTAGAGGAAGGGAGAGACACAACTAATGAGGTAGATCGATTGACGTGTGGGTAAAAACGAGTTATAAGGACCTAGCTAGCTATATGTATAGCGAGAGATCGGTCGGTGTACGTCCATTTGTTAGAGGCAAATAAGCCCCAGCGAGACGGATAGACAGAGAGAATGGAGCTAGGAGGTGGTGCGGGAGGCCCAACTACTAGCTAGATAGGGGTAGGAGTGTGCGGTTGTGAGATCGACGAAAAGAGGGGCGAGAGTTTACACGTGTGTCTGACCGTATGAGAGACACGAGGCAAGGACACATAAAGGAGGAGATTGAAGGTGTGTGTATGTTGTAGGCAGGCATCGCTGGAGAGGTTTATCGATCGTTGTGTGTCGGAAAGGAGTTGTGGAGACTCTTGGAGAACGACCTAAAGAAAAAAAATGAATGTGTCCGGTGGATAGAATGCCGAGGGAGGGGGGGAGGAGGGTGTGTGCATGCACGAGAGAAATTTGGTGGTAGCTACAACGGTTAGAGGATTGTGTGGGTGTAAGAGACTAACAAAGATCATAATTTGATATTAAAGCGGATTCATATATTTGAATAGGAGATCATAGTGTTTTAAACATTGCGTGCATGAATATAGAGGTGATACACGCGCTGTGCACATGTTATACCATAATGTGATAATGCATGGCGTTTGCAACTCACAGCTAAATGCCGAACAATCTAAACCATACTATACATCAAACAATCTCACATTTTATTTGAATTTGTGATAATGTGTGGCGTTTGCAGCTTACAACTAAATATCGAATAATCTAAACAATACTATATGTCGAACATTCTCACATTTTATTTGAATTTGTGGTAATGTGTGGTGTTTGCAACTCACATCTAAATACTTGTAGGGGTAGGGGGCGGGGCACCATACATAATGTGATAAACACATTATACATATGAGACATGGTTTAGATTATGAAGATCTAGCTAGAGCTAGAAATGTAATGTGATTTGAAATCAAAATAAAGTGGATTCAAAAAATCGAGTTCGAGTTCATATAGTACACATAGTTCATATGTAACTCGAGACTAATCATGTGGTGTGCTGTGAAGATAATACACAAAAGATGGTTTAACTTGACAACAATGATGATTGTAGATCTTATTAAAACAGAGAAACGAATTCAAATGCTTTGACTTCACAACAATCATTACTGTAGATCTTATTCAAATAGAGAAACGAATTCAAATTTAGTTCATATTGAAGCGGTAGTATATACGTTTGGAATGCACTAAAATGTTCATTTGAGTAGTAGGTTGCATGCATTAAACACGTACAGAAATATTTTAATTGAACATAACATGAATTCAAAGTTTTGAATGACATTTGTAGTGCGCATTGATTTGGTACAGTACACGTTAGACTTGTCCAGAAATTTCAACCCGCGCCTTATTAGCCCAAAATATTTAAGATATATCTTTGTCTCGTTGTGCTCCAACAACTCCCTCCATCTCAACCCGCGCCTTGCTATTCTGAAATTACAACGCGCGCGAAAACTCCCACCTCTTGTGAAATCCCGACACACGAAATGCCCGTGGTGCCCCTGAACCGAAAGAACCGCCTCAAATCGGTGGGGGTACTTTCGTAACTTACCCCACATTTCGGACAAGCGCGTCTCTAAGCCATGGTTCCCCACTGCCATCCCATCCACCCGCCCATTCGTACACCGAGGCCGCGAAAACCCGCGACGAAACCCCACACCCTGCTCTGTCCGCCACCCAGCCGGAGCCTCTTCCCCGACGACGTCATCCACAGCAACACCTCGACTTCCCTCATCCACTGTACCGGATGAGGATCCTTCGTCGATCTCATCGTCCCACCGGTTCATCCACCCCGTCCTCCACCTCCAAGGAGCTGCCCCGACGTTCCCCTCATCTTTCGCGCCACCTCCATTCCCACACCGCCGTATTCACCTGCACCACCGGAAGAGCATCATCATCACCGTTTCCTCGGATGAAGCTACGGCCTAATCGGCGCCACCAAAGAGGTTGTACACTAATCGCCACATTTTCTTCTTGATTTGATCTCACGGTGCTGCCGGCGCTCGGTCCCGAGCCAACACGGCGCGGCTCCATCCACGGCGGCGTCGCCGGCCACTCCCTCCATGGCATCGCTCCACGTCCACATCAGTAGGAGCTGCTACTGCTTTAGCTCTCGCTTGCGCTGTTGCTCTACTCTTGCTCTCGGTCCCCTGCCTGGTCTGCTCTTACTATTGCTCTTGCTCGCGCTGCTGCTCTCGCTCTTGCTCTTGCTTGCGATGCTGCTCCGATTTAGCTACACTTCAGTCGACTGAATCGATTTTTGGGTCAGTCGATTTTCAGGGGGTGGGGAGTGCTCGCCGGGGTGAAGGAAGAACCAGCGGCAGCGGGGAGGGGGGCTCGCCGGAGAGGTACCTCACTATCAATCTTAGGGTTCAGAATGGGGGTGGTGGTCGCCGGCGGTGGCGGGGCATTGGTGGGGGGATCGCCAGAGAAAAAGCTCGGCACGGGAGGGCCTAGAGGGATGGCCGGGGCGGCGGCGGAATGGCGGTGGGGAGTGTTTTGGGGGGGGGCGGGGCGGCGCACCGCCGGCCGCGGGCGGTGGGGGGCTGCTGTTTGGCCGCTGGTGGCTGGCGGCTCAGGGGGATGGAGGTTGAAGATGAACTGCAGGCCCTTGATTTCGTATGCAACGGCTGCAAAATCGACTGACCAGAGATGAAAAAGTCAGTCGATCGACGTGTGGCCTCACCTTGCTAGTGCGTTCAGTTTCGACAGGAAAATTCAGTTTCGACAGCTAAGTTCAGAGATGAGCGGCTGATGTATTTTACATCTAGCACTTTGTGGTTATGTATTTTACATCATGTATTGGAGATGCTATTAGAATTCCACTCAGGTTAACGTTGTTCGTTGTCTCTCTTGTCCTGCTTCAGCCTCGGCGTCGTACAACTCACCAGAGCTGCTCCAACGACGAAACCCTCCATCACAGCGGAGCAGTACCTCGGGCTCCATCTCCAGATGCCTAAGATGTTCTTCCCCTCCTCCGACAGCAAAGTCAGCCGGAGCATCCTCACCGGCCAACCCAATAACACTGAGATCGACATGGCTTCGCCAAAGAGGTTGTACACTTGTTGCATCTCTTTTTTACTCCACATGTTATATATATTGTCCACTAAGCACACGGATTTGTTCCTTTAGTGTCTCCTTGAAAGAAAAAAACATAGGAATTTGAATGTTCACTTGTCCTCCTTTTCAAATTCCTATTCATGAAGCACAAGACAAAGAGATAGTAGCATAATAGCATTATAACCGTACATTTTCTTGTGGTTTGACTTAATCTCACCATGCTTCTTTGCATCCTGTGATCTTCCAGTTGTTGTGAATCAAACACCCAGATTGGCAGAAATCCTGTGTTTTTAAATTTTCTGTTTTGCACGTGCATTCCTATCATATTCCTGTCTATTTCCTATCCCTGCATTGTTGGAATCCTCCAATTCAAACAAGCCCTTACAAAATTACTTCTCTTACAGATAGTTGTCAAAGAAAACCTTGCATGATTTGTCCCGCTCCTGCTGCGCCGTCGTCCACCCCAGCTCAGCTGGTCCAATGACAGAAGGGTCTAGCACAGCGGGGATCCAGCCTCCAGACTATCTTTCGCTGCCACAGATCTTCTTCCCCGCCGCTCGCAGCCATGAAAACTGCATTACCATCATCAACCGAGCAGATGACCTCGAGGACTACACGGGTCCGCAAGAGAGGTCGCACTCTTTCATGTCTGCTTATGTTATGCATCGCTTAATATTACATGATACTTTATCGTCCTGTTCACCGATTAGACTCTGAGTCAGCTCCAAACTAATGGTTAAACTTGAGTTTTTAAATGGTTGTGGGGCACATATCGGGGCCTCTATCAATAGTATCTATCTACTATCTGGTTAATCTCCGGTGTCTACTATGAGTTTCATGTTGGGTGGGAAACAAACAGTAAAGAAGCCATTGTCTGTATTTTTTAACTGAAGCCATTATATGCCTGGTATTATTGGTTTTGGGTCTATCCACAGGTTGCTACCATCACTCTGGATTTCTGCATGCACTCCTTACATAATCTCACTATGTTTTATTCCTATGCATGACAGTTATTGTAAACAATGGAACTGAACATGTAGAGAAAAAGAGACGAGCCTTGCATGGCAATAAAATTTCATGCAGACGTCGCTCCAGGGTAGGCGCAAAGGCAGCCCCCTCCATGCATTTCAAATTGTAATCGAGAGGAAGATATCTGTTCTCAGGGGGATTCAGAAGGAGAAGACAACTCCTATTTACCCCCTAAGGTCTTCGCTCTAACTTGGCATGCTAATGTTGGTTATATCATGCATATGGTGTCTTGCATTGCTTACTCTATACATCAAATATGTCATCTTCTTAGTTTAGACATCCTTTGTGCGAATGCCATCTGTTTAGTTTATTCATCGTTTATGTGAATTATGCAACACCATCTTGTTTAGCCAAGAATCATATATGTGAATTTTGCAATGCCATCCTTCTTAGCTAGTCATCTTATATGTAAATTATATCAGGCCATCCTTTTTTCGTTACATATTACATTTGTCAACAATGTTAGTACATTCAAGTGCTCTTCGTGTGCATCAGCCATTTGACACGGTGATGGAAAATTCTGGAGTGAAAACAAGGTCTTTAGAGTAGACTATGCTATCTGACGAAGCGCATATCTCGCTGGTTATGGATAGCTCCTCAGAGGAGGATTCAGAGACAGATCACCAGTCCTATTCCCCCCGAGGTGTATGCTCTAACTTGGCAGGGTTATGTTGCTCATATCGTGCGTATGGTGTCTCGCATTGCTATGTCATTTGATTACTTTAGACATGCTTTGTGTGAATGCCACCTGTTCGGTGTCTAATTACCATATATGTGAATTATGCATTGCCATCTTGTTGCAAGACATTATATATGTGAATTATACAATGCTATCTTGTTGCAAAGGCATTATATATGTGAATTATGCAATGCCATGCTATTTAGCCAATCATCATGTATGTGAATTATATCATGCTATCATTTTTTTGTATTACGTGTTCAATTTGTTGACAACGTTTGTATATTCAACTACTCTTCCTGTGCATCAGCCATTTGAAGCGGTGATGGAAGTATCTGGAGTGAAAACAAGGTATTCAGAGCAGACAATGCTACCTGCTGAAGCAGACATCTTGCTGGTTACAGAGAGCTCCTCAGAGGAGGATTCAAAGACTGATGACCAGTCCTATTTCCCCCCTGAGGTCTATGCTCAAACTTGGCAGGGTTATATTACCCATGGCATGCATGTTGTCTTGCATTGCTTAGTTTTTACATCATATATGGATTGCCATCTGCTTACTTGCTTACTATATAAATCATATATTTGAATTATATCATGCCATCATGTTTACATAGTACATACACATCATCTATCTGAATTATGGCATGGCAACCCATTTAATAAAGACATCATATAGTTATATCATCTCATCCTGTTTAGTGTTTACAGTCATCATATTTTGAATTATGGCATTCTATCCGTCAATGTATGTGAATTATGGCATGCCAACCTATTTAATAAACACATTATATAGTTATGTCATGTCATCCTGTTTACATAGTCTCATATTTTGAACTATGTCTTTCCATCTTTTTTAGTTAGCCATCATAATGTGAAATTGTGTCATGCTATCCTGTTTAGTTAGCCATCATATATGGGAAATTGTGTCATGCTATCCTGTTTGGTTAGACAACATAAATATGAATTATTTCATGCCCTCTTTTATTCCCCACTATCCATTGCACCTGTCTATCATACAATGTCTATACTTTCAATTACTTTTCTTGTTTATCAGCCATTTGAATTGGAGAGCATGATGGCAGTATCTAAGGGAGTAACAACACGGTCTTCAGAAAAGATAGTGCTACCAGTTGATGCAGATAGAACCACAGTTGTACTTGCCCACGGACCAGATCCACCACACATAACCCAGACTCTCGTAGATTGTACCCCTACCCAGTTGGACAGAGAACCAGCTACACCCCTTCTAATCCCAACCCCGGCAGATAGTAACCCAGTTCCAGTTGACACAGCACCGTCTCCACCACAGAGCACCCAAACACGAGCAGTTAGTAAGGGAGGTGCAGTGCCCAAAGCACGAGGATCACCACTCCGAATCCCAACTTAATGTTTAAAGGAGAAGAAGATTTGTTCTCAAGTCAGGTTCTGTAGCTATGGTTCATACTCCTTTGCTCTTGCATTACTGTATTTACTCATACCAACTATTTCAAATTTGAAGGATGGAATTGAAACTCCAATGGCGCTACAGGTATGTTTTAAACCTGTTTCTTTAACTGGTTTGCGTATGTAACCTGCTCTATGTTGATTTCAGTTTCAATTGAATAAATAGTTGTGTTCTCATGTCATGCACATTACAAGTGTTGTTATTGCTCTATAGTTACCCACACTTATGTTCTATCTATTCTGCTTTGTCTTGAACAAATATTATTTGAACTGTGTCTCTATCTTGATTTGGCAACAAAAACTAGAATGATATAGACCATAACGTGACCATGGTACATAGATATATGTATGTTTGATGCTGTTATCCTGTCCACTTTACTACTGAACTCATTTACCAAAATGAGTTTCATATACAACATGGTAAACATGTGATGTGTCTGCTTGTTTCTCTTTTAGAATGCGGACAAAATATTGGAGACAGTACCGCATTATCCAATGGTAAAGGAAGTAATGCAGATAAGGTTCAAGGTAGTGAGACATCCCTGTTGGTCTCCAAGAAAGCTGATAAAAACTATCTTGACGACAGTGAGGGAACCCAAAGGTCCTGTCTTGATGTAGTGTTCGAGTTACTGGCCACTACTGCTGGCACAAGCTCTTCGAACTCACTGCCTGAATCAGTTCGTCTTCTTGAGTCTCAACTTCAAGTTGAAAGACATCGATCAGATGTGCTGCAACAGGAAGCTGAAGGACTGCGGAAGTCCCTGCAGAATTCAGATGCATATTTTCTGGTGCAACAGCAAGCGCTGCAGGATTTAAGCGCCAAACAAGAGAAAGTTAATAAGCTTGCTAAGCATCTTGCCAGCATTATGGGTACCCAGGATATTGTTTCTTGAGATCTTCTGAAGTGGTTTCAGTTCTGGATTTGTTTTGTTGCGGCGTTTATTTGCGCTGGTCGCCAACTTTGACAACCAGTGTATATGATATGCTGCTTTGTTCCCTATATTTGCACTAGTGGCGAACTTTGATGCCCAGTGGATGTAATATGTGTAATAGCCGTGATAGCCTAGCGTTAGTTGCTTGCTTATTTATTTCCTTGTTGTCTTGTTTATTTGTTTGCTTGTAGTCATTGCAGTTCTTTTTCCGCGGTTAGCTAGTGGCTGCAATAACCTATTTTTTAAAACTAGGCCACAATAACCATGGGCTAATATTTACTGTAGTGACACTGGGCCTCCTACTGGCCGTAGAAACAATGGGCCTTCTATGGGCCGTAGAAACAATGGGCCTTCTGCAGGCCGTATCATCAATGGGCCTTATACGGTCCGTATGATCGACTGGCCAAACATGGGCCAAACAGACCGCATTACGGCCGTAAACGGGCTAGAGTTGGAATCGTCCGTTCATGGGCCGACCATAATGGGCCATCATTAATAGGCCGTATTTGATGACGCTATGAAAACGGCCCAATGTATTAACGGACCACAAATGGGCCGACTGGAACCACGGGCTAAATTTGGCCCACAAGCAGAAAATCACAGTAACAGGCCATAAGTAAATGAATGCTGGAAATGAGCCCAAGAATAAATGGGCTCTGAGAAGGCTGAAAGATAACATGGGCTGGAAGTGGCCCAACGGAATAACGGGCCGTTAATGGGTATAAAGTGATACACTGTTCATTACGGGCCAGTTTCACCATGGGCCGTTAATGGGTGTAAAGTGATACACTGTTCATTACGGGCCAGTTTCACCACGGGCTGTTAATAGGCCAAGAGTTACATAGGGCCTCATATGGGCCGAAAGACGTCATGGGCCATACATGGGCCAGAAGTGAAAACAGGCTGGAATCATATTGGATGGCCCAGATGACGCTACTGGGCCTAATTCGGATAGGGCGTAACGGGCCTTGGGTTAGTGGGCTGTAAATGGGCTATATGCGAACAGGCCGTTAACAGGCTTTCCATGGACCGGCCCGCCACCTTTTGACCAAGTCAAACGGGCTGGCCCTTTCACAGGAATGGGCCTCTGTTGGGCCGTGCCACGTGTCGATGTATCATAGGCGCCTTCCGTACAATGAGTGGATGACATCTGTCCCAACGATGAGCCGACACGTGTTTCCTCCAGCCAATGCTGATTTTACACGTGGAAAATCCCCATTGGTCGGGGCTGTTAACGGGTTATCGGATCCAAAACCCGACTCGATAGCTTAACGGCGTTCTGTTACGGTGGATGCCACATGTCGATCACCCTTGACGAAAGCACTTCTGTGACGCACGATTTATCGTCATGGAAGTGGACACTTCCGTGATGATAATTTTGGTAATGTCATGGAACACTTCTATGACAGCACAGGTATGACTATCTTGATTCTGTCATAAAATCGTCATGGATGTACATGCATGACAAAAAACGCGACCTACTGTGACAAACACGTATCATCGCGGAAGTGTATTTTTTTGTAGTGATAGGGATGACCCGGCCCCTCCTGGGCAGGTCGTACCTGATAGTCATACCCCCAACATTAGGCCCCATCTTGATTTGAACTTGTTCATGTCAATCTTCAAGACTTAGAAAAATCCTTCCTCCTCTTACTGTGAAATATTGTACCCCGCCATGACGTCGTCTCAAAAATTGTGATAACCCGCCATGATGTCACCTGCAATTAATGCTACACAGAATCCAAATCTTAATAAATCTCTTTCTTTACTGACCCTCCAAAAATCGAGGCGCCTGTGCCGTCACATATCCACTTTATTATTTCCTCGATTCCCGCGCCTGCCGTTTGTACTTCCAAGCCTATAAATAAGACCACGGAATCACCTTTCGTTCTTCTCCTTCTCCTTCTCGCTTTCTCCCTACTCGCGACGCACCAATCCGCACGAACCCTGCCGCCGTCGACCTTCATCGCCGACCTCAACTCCGGCCGCTGCATCACCCAGAACGGACCAGAGAACCGCAGCGCCACTCCGCTGTCCTATCAGGATCAATAAGCCATCCTTTCTTTCATCATAGATTTGTCATTAGGACTCATCGGTGTTCGTCGCCGCCCTTCTTTCTCCTTGTTTAGATCCATGGATTAGATCCAAAAACCATATAAATCTTGCGCAGTAGTAGTTTTAGCACCTGTTTTTGATACTAGAATATACCCTCATCGCAACAGATCTCCTCTAGGGCACCTCTCCTTTTCCGCTGTCGCCTCTGTAGGTTTCGAATTTATTCCCTTTTCTGAGCAGTGGTAGATCCGAATTTATAGCTTCAACCTGTGGAACCTGTTTGTCCTAACACTTAGCAAATTTTACTCTTGGTAGATCTTGAATATCTTAGTCATGGGGGCTTATTCTGCGGGCTTATCGTTACTTCATATATCATTAGCCCTCGCTTAAGCCGCCATTCTGAATATGTACTGCAATTGTTAACTTGTAATTCCACCAACTAACTTGAGCCGGCACATTATTTCCTTTCTTTAGGTTGTCCTTTTACCATGCCGCCAAAGACAATTATGACATGTAATTGGGTTCCATCCATCGTAACTGAGAGCACCTTAAAGGATTTTGTCACCATTGGATATTTGCCAGAGAAAAATGTCATGCATTACCATGCTCCTGACCCGGCCGAAGAGAGACCTCAGCCAAAGGACAGTGAAGTTATTGTCTTTACTGATCATATGAACCGGGGCTTCTTGCCGCCCGGCTCTAAGTTCTTTAGGGATGTCCTGCACTTCTTCAAGCTCCATCCGCAAGACATTGGACCCAACTCCATATCAAACATCTGTAACTTTCAAGTTTTCTATGAAGTATACCTTCAAGAAGAGCCTAGTGTTGAACTTTTCACGGAATACTTCTACCTAAACTGGCAAAATGAGTTCACAAATGGGCCCAACTGGGAACTTGGTGGAATTTCAATTCAACGCAGAAGAGATGCCATTTTCCCTCAAGCAGCTCTGCCGAGTCACCCCAAGGACTAGAACCAAACATGGTTCTACTGCAAAGATATCTCGCCGTCTAATGAAAATCCATTGCCAGGTTATCGTGCTGAACGTCTCGACTCAAGTTATCAACTCCATGATAAACTTACCACCGTTGAACGCAAGAAACTCGTTCCTAAAATCAGAAAGGTCCAAGCCTTGCTAGGAAACGGTTTAACCAGAGTCGACTTAATCCGCTGCTGGGTCGCATGGCGAATCATGCCCTTAAGCCGCCGCCCCGGCTTAATGTGTTCTTCTACTAGAGGAACGGATGATCCCTTGTGCCATAGCTCTCTGTGTGTGACTGAAGAGGGCATCATTGAAATGGCAACGCCGCTTGTAAATAGCAAATTTGAACACTGCCGCAAAGTGGGCTTGAATCCTTTCTGCAAGCTTAACCCGCCGCCAGATGTAAGTCTCTTGATTTCTTTTACCTTACTTCATCGCCCAAACATTGCATGAAATGAACTATGTTATTCTTTCGCAGGCTAAATATGACATCTAGAAGGCCAAATATGACCGAGGCTGCCAAAAAGGCTAGGGCTGCCGTGAAAGCCGCCAAAAAGACCATCAGGATGTCTAGGAAGAAACCAAGCGCCTCTGATCTGCTTAAGCTGGACGAAACCTCTGAGTCAGAGGTAGCCTTTGACTATCTTAGCTTGTTTTTCAACCACCTTATTGACACTGATTATTGCCAGGATGACACGGGAGCCAGCCAAGCGGTTGAAGAAGAGGTAACTATCATTTCCTCCGACTCAGAACCTTTACCAAGGCAGAAACTTTGGCGAGTAACCCAGAAAGTAAGGTTTTCACACCCCTTGGCTTATTTAGATCCTCATTTTCTTTTGAAACGACAGCAACATGAGAGCCGCCGCCAGACCCGGACTAGTGGAGGTGAAGATTTATCCTCCGGCTTACCAAACACTCCTCGAAAACATCAAAATGAGGTTCTTTTTTACCTTAACTTTTTATTTAGTGACAGGTTTTTTGTTTTCATGAACCACTCAATTCCTTTGACTTATTTTTGTAGGAGATTTCCCGCTCTTCCTCTGGCGATTCATCACAGACTCAACTGCCGGCTTTCAAGACTGCCCCTGGGTAAGAATAATTATCTTTCTTCTGTACCTTTATATCTTCATCATTATGCTGACTTGTCCAAATTCTTTTTAGCGGTCAAGCAAAACCCAACAAGAAAGCAAAGGTGACCAAACCGGCCGAAGACCCCAAAGCTGCAGAACTGGACCAGCCAACCTTTGCACCAAAAAACTCTGAACAACCAGAAAATCCTGCTCCCAATGCTCAACCTGAGATACCTGAGCCGTCTATTGAAGAAACCAATATTGACCCGTCAACTATTGAACCGTCAAGCTCAGTTAACCCGCCAAAGACTCATGGTGATGACGTTTTAATCATTGGCACCGGATTTACTAAACCGGGGAATCCAACTATACTAGCGAGACATTCTTCCAAATAAGAAGTCATGGAAAGACGGAAAGTGAGGTTCGATGTCTCCCACTATGCTCAATTAAGTAATAGTGAAGTATTATCTGGTTATCTCAGTCAAGTACACTCCAGTCGTGACTTGGAAATTGAGATGGTCAAACAGATGCACCAGAAGTATGAGGTACGTCCTCCGGCTTATATAAGTTATATATACTGCCAGCCCCAAGTCTACTGATTATGATAAGATTGAATAATATGTAGACTTAAAAAACTTATAAGCTTCTGTCCTAGACTCCCTCCAAGTCCGGTTGAAAATTAAACCGAATGTAGATAGTAGCATAACTTTGCCTTGATCAGTATGAGTGAGCCGGTCCTATTGATCACTATAAAAGAACAGAAACTGAACTGTATAGCCCCCATGAGTCGGCTGAGACTGTTGAAAGCTCACCCGACTCATCTTTAGGAAGAGACAAGCAATATGCATTAGCCCCCAAGTGCCAAGTGTTGATGCTTGCAAAGCACTTGGGACTTTAGAAAAACCATTTCCGTTGAAAAATTGCGTTGACAGGCATTAGCCCCCAAGTGCCAAGTGGTTTCGCTTGCAAAGTGCTTGGGACTTAACTGTTGTAATCTGCCTTGAAATATGTTTGATAAATCTGTGCTGCCTGCAGGCTGCTACCACTGAATTGGAAACTCAACTAAACGAGGCCAAGACCCGGCTGGCGGCTCAGGAAACTGAGACCCAAAAGGCTGAATCAAAATTCCAGTTTAGTGTGTGATGTAGAAAAATTGAAGACCAGCTTTACTGCGGATAAAGAGGCTTGGGCTAAGGAAAAGACTGCCTTGCTACAGCATGTTGAGAAAGCAGAGGCGACTCTTGAGGGAGTTACCACTGAACTCACTGGTTTAAAAAACCGTGTGACTCAGATGGTTTCTGCTATCTTTGGTAAGTCACCTTGCTATTTATCCAAAGTGAATATTTGTCGTCATAATGTAAGCCGCCATTTGACCAATTTCTAAATTACTCAGGTCCCAGGAGTAGCAACCTTAGCCAAGACACACTGGTGAAGCTGAAGGTGGTCTACACTCTTGGTGAGCAACTATACACTGGAGCTCAGCAGACTCTCTCTACTGTCTCCCCAACGAATCAAGGGCCAAACCTGTTAAGTGATGTTTTGAAGAAAATGTCCATATTGCCCACCAGGTTTCAAGAAATCAAATGGTCTTGTGCTAGAGCCGGAGCTGTAACAGCCTTGAACCGTGCCAGAACTAGACCCGACAGTTGTAGCTAGTGGGTATCCTAGTTTGAAGGAGGATGGAACCGCTTTTGATCAGCAAGACTTTGCCGCCTGTGTCAAAGAAATTCGTCCTCATGCAACAGTCATCGCTGAAGAGACCAATCTTTCCAAGTACCTGGCGGCTTATGATAAACATAATCAGAAGATGCAGACGCCTTCATATAAAGTGATGGACTTAATTCCACCGATTCATAAGCACACATTTGCCCATGATATTGACTCGTCCAATCTTATTGATGACGAGGCTGAATTCTTCGCCTTGTGTGGCTTTGACTGGTCCAAACCAAACTTCCAGACGGTGGAGGAGGAATAAGAACTGGCAAGGGATGAAACAGAGGCCTCCCGTCAGCAAGACCAAGAAGAGTAAACCGCCAGGCAGTTGAAAAGACGTTAAGTCTTGATAGAACACTTGTCCTTATGTTAGCTCATGGAGCTATGTAATAGAATAGTTAAACTTGAATTGGCCATGCCATCATGCATGTTTTTCTGTATTCCGTAACATTGATTATCCACAGGTTTAAAGAACCACTTCTTGTATGATAATCTTTGACTTATGCAAATGTGAATTATTATGATCCTGCACACAAAGAAAAACACAAGGGCCCTGGCGGTTTACCGTCGGGCGTGTCATGATACCCAATGAAATCTGCTGGGGACAAATACTCCATAACTATGGCCGGTCTGATAACTGTTAGGAAAACAACATACCAGTGATATTGGATCACACTGTTGGTTTACCAAACTAGTGTAATAATTGTGATGACCCAAAATTTGAGCACTGGTAATTATCAGAGATTGCCGGCTTATAAACAAAGCAAGATCAGGTTTAATAAACACCGGATATTATCTTATCTCATACTGGTGACTTATAGTAAAAAACCAGGCCGGGTTAATAAACACCGGATAGTATTGATACGTCTCCAACGTATCTACAATTTTTGATTGCTCCATGCTATATTATCTACTGTTTTGGACTATATTGGGCTTTATTTTCCAATTTTATATTATTTTTGGGACTAACCTATTAACCGGAGGCCCAGCCCAGAATTGCTGTTTTTTGCCTATTTCAGTGTTTCGGATAAACAAAATATCAAACAGAGTCCAAACGGAATAAAATCTTCGGAAACATGATTTTCTCACCGAACGTGATCCAGGAGACTTGGACCCTACTGCAAGGGATCAAAGAGGTGTTCACGAGGGTGGGGGCGCCCCCCTAGGGCGCGCCCTCCTGCCTCGTTGGACCCTCGGTGCTCCACCGACGAACTCCTTCCTCCTATATATACACACGTACCCCCAAATGATCAGAACAGGAGCCAAAACCCTAATTCCACCGCCGCAACTTTCTGTATCCACGAGATCCCATCTTGGGGCCTGTTCCGGAGCTCCGCTGAAAGAGGGCCGTCATCACAGAGGGCTTCTACATCATCCTAGCCCCTCCGATGAAGTGTGAGTAGTTTACCTCAGACCTTCGGGTCCATAGTTAGTAGCTAGATGGCTTCTTCTAGCGGTCGATAAGTGTAATAATAGTAGTAGATGCAGAATCGTTTTGATCGACTTGTCACGAACGTGATGCCTATATACATGATCATGCCTAGATATTCTCATAATTATGCACAATTCTATCCATTGCCAAACAGTAATTTGTTCACCCACCGTAGAATACTTATGCTCTTGAGAGAAGCCACTAGTGAAACCTATGGCCCCCGGGTCTATTCTCATCATATCAATCTCCATTACTTTTATATTTTTTTGCTATTTACTTTTCCTTTACTTTTTACTTTGCATCTTTATATCAAAAATACCAAAAATATTCTATCAGATCTCACTCTTGTAAGTGACCGTGAAGGGCTTGACAACCCCTAATCGCATTGGTTGCGAGTAGCTATCGCTTTGTGCAGGTACGAGGGACTTGAGCGTGGGCTCCTACTGGATTGATACCTTGGTTCTCAAAAACTGAGGGAAATACTTACGCTACTCTGCTGCATCATCCCTTCCTCTTCGGGGAAAACCAACGCAAGCTCAAGACGTAGCAAGAAGGATTTCTGGCGCCGTTGCCGGGGATTCTACGCAAAAAGTCAATATACCAAGTACCCATCACAATCCCTATCTCTTGCATTACATTATTTGCCATTTGCCTCTCGTTTTCCTCTCCCCCCAATTCACCCTTGCCGTTTTATTCGCCCTCTCTCTCTCTCTCTATACTCCCTCTCTATTTGCCTCTTTTTGTCCGCTTGCTTTTTCTTTGCTCGTGTGCTAGTTTGTTTGCTTGTCGTCATGGCTAGTCTCATATCTTCTCCGTCGTCTCCCGAGGGTGAAGTTCTAAATTTTAAACATAGGGAGGGATAAAATCTAAAAGATGCTTGGTATAGAATTTGTAATGCTCAAAATAGATCTACCAGGAAACAATCTACCTTAGCTCTTCTTCGCAATTTTTATGTAGGTATTAATCCTTGGTATAGATATATCCTCAATACCATTACCGGAGGGAACTTCTTGGGTAGCCATACTTTTGATTCTTATAATGCTATGATATATTTATTTGGCTCACCACCTCTTTTGGTTAATGGAACCATGTTAACTTTGGAGCATGTTATGCAAAGACTTGAAATTATTGAAAATAAAGTTGCTACTATTGAATCAATTGAAAATCTAGATAAAAAGATCCACAATCAAATTACTCAATATGGATCTAAGGTAGGAATGACATTGAAAAATATTAAGGAAAAGGAACCCATAGTTAATGAGAAGATGAACTTAGATTTTACTAGAATTGATAAACTTGAGGGTATAATTGCAAATTTGGGAACCGCTTTTTCTTCCGTAAAGAATACTCCTAGTCCTCCTACTAAAATTGCCAAGCTTATGTATGTTCCTAAAAATAAGGGTGAATCATCTAGTAAGGAAACTGCTGATCTTAAATCTATAAGTATTCATCCCAATCTTTTTGCTATCATTAAAGAACCATTTATTACAAATGAATTTTTCAATCTTGTGCCTAAAAGTTTGATAATTAATAAAGAGAAATAAATTCCTAAAGATGGTAAATGCCTAATTGAAGAATTACCTACCAAAGATGGCAATACCTAGATCTATTCTTGCTTTTTATGCCTAGCTAGGGGCGTTAAACGATAGCGCTTGTTGGGAGGCAACCCAATTTTATTTTTATTCCTTGCTTTTTTCTCCTGTTAGTAATAAATAAATTATTTATCCTCTGTTTTGGTTGTGTTTTTTGTGTTTAATTAGTGTTTGTGCCAAGTAGAACCGTTGGGAAGACTTGGGGAAAGTCTTGTTGAACTTGCTGTAAAAAACAGAAACATTAGCGCTCACGAGAACTGCTTTCATTTTTATTTTAAGAGTGATATTTAGTTAATTCTTTTTGAAGATGATTAATAGATAAATTCCTCACGTCCAGCAATTTATTTTATAATTTTTGGGGTTCCAGATCTTGTGCTAGCTACAGATTACTACAGACTGTTCTGTTTTTGACAGATTCTGTTTTTCGTGTGTTGTTTGCTTATTTTGATGAATCTATGGCTAGTAAAATAGTTTATAATACATAGAGAAGTTGGAATACAGTAGGTTTAACAACAATATAAATAAATAATGAGTTCATTACAGTACCTTGAAGTGGTCTTTTGTTTTCTTTCGCTAACGGAGCTCACGAGTTTGCTATCTTGAGTTTTGTGTTGTGAAGTTTTCAAGTTTTGGGTGAATTCTTTTGATGGATCATGGAACAAGGAGTGGCAAGCGCCTAAGCTTGGGGATTCCCATGGCAGCCCCAAGATAATCCAAGGACACCAAAAAGTCAAAGCTTGGGGATGCCCCCGGAAGGCATCCCCTCTTTTGTCCACTTCCATCGGTAATTTACTTGGAGCTATATTTTTATTCACCGACATGATATGTCTTTTGCTTGGAGCGTCTTGTATTATTTATGTCTTTGTTCGTTAGTATGCAAAAATCATCCTTTCTGTACACACCTTTTGAGAGAGCCATACATGAATTAAAATTTGATAGAATACTCTATGTGCTTCACTTATATCTTTTGAGCTAGATAATTTTGCTCTATGTGCTTCACTTATATCTTTTGAGATAGATTATTTTGCTCTATGTGCTTCACTTATATCTTTTGAGCTAGATAATTTTGCTCTATGTGCTTCACTTAGATCTTTTGAGCTAGATTATTTTGCTCTATGTGCTTCACTTATATCTTTTGAGCTAGATAATTTTGCTCTATGTGCTTCACTTAGATCTTTTAGAGCATGATGGTGGATATGTTTTAAAGAAACTATTGATCTCTCATGCTTCACATAAATTAATTTGAGAGTCTCTTAATAGCATGGTAATTTGCCTAATAATATTATGCTTGGTATTCAAGATTTGTGAAACTTTGTTTTGAGTGTGTTGAATACTAAGAAAAGATTGAAGCATGATAATTGTTTTGAGATATGGAGGTGATAATATTAAAGTCATGCTAGTTGAGTAGTTATGAATTTAAAGAATACTTGTGTTGAAGTTTGTGATTCTCGTAGCATGCACGTATGGTGAACCGTTATGTGATGAAGTCGGAGCATGATTTATTTATTGATTGTCTTGCTTATGAGTGGCGGTCAAGGACGAGCGATGGTCTTTTCCTACCAATCTATCCCCCTAGGAGCATGCGCGTAATACTTTGCTTTGATAACTTCTAATTTTTTGCAATAAGTATATGAGTTCTTTATGACTAATTTTGAGTCCATGGATTATACGCACTCCCACCCTTCCACCCTTGCTAGCCTCTCTAATACCGCGCAACTTTCACCGGTATCATACACCTACCATATACCTTCCTCAAAACAGCCACCATACCTACCTATTATGGCATTTCCATAGCCATTCTGAGATATATTGCCATGCAATTTTCCACCATCTAGTTCATCATGACACATCCATCATTGTCATATTGCTTAGCATGATCATGTAGTTGACATAGTATTTGTGGCAAAGCCACCGTTCATAATTCTTTCATACTTGTCACTCGTGATTCATTGCATATCCTGGTACACCGCCGGAGGCATTCATATAGAGTCATACTTTGTTTTAGTATCAAGTTGTAATCATTGAGTTGTAAATAAATAGAAGTGTGATGATCATCATTCAATAGAGCATTGTACCAAAAAAAGCAAGGCCAAAAAAAGGCCCCAAAAAATAAATAAATAAATAAGGGGCAATGTTACTATCCTTTTTTCCACACTTGTGCTTCAAAGTAGCACCATGATATATCAAGTCTCATATATTGTGCTTCAAAGTAGCACCATGTTCTTCATATAGAGAGTCTCATATGTTGTCACTTTCATATACTAGTGGGAATTTTATGTTATAGAACTTGGCTTGTATATTCCAATGATGGGCTTCCTCAAATTGCCCTAGGTCTTCGTGAGCAAGCAAGTTGGATGCACACCCACTAGTTTCTTTTGTTGAGCTTTCATACATTTATAGATCTAGTGCTTCCATTGCATTGCAATCCCTACTCACTCACATTGATATCTATTGATGGGCATCTCCATAGCCCATTGATACGCCTAGTTGATGTGAGACTATCTTCTCCTTTTTGTCTTCTCCACAACCACCATTCTATTCCACCTATAGTGCTATATCCATGGCTCACGCTCATGTATTGCATAAAGATTGAAAAAGTTTTGAAAAAGTTAGAGTATGAAACAATTGCTTGGCTTGTCATCGGGGTTGTGCATGATTTAAATACTTTGTGTGGGGAAGATGGAGCATAGCCAGACTATATGATTTTGTAGGTATAACTTTCTTTGGCCATGTTATTTTGAGAAGACATAATTGCTTTGTTAGTATGCTTGAAGTATTATTATTTCCTATGTCAATATAAACTTTTGTCTTGAATCTTTCTAATCTGAATATTCATACCACAATTAAGAAGATTTACATTGAAATTATGCCAAGTAGCACTCCGCATCAAAAATTCTCTTTTTATCATTTACCTACTCGAGGACAAGCAGGAATTAAACTTGGGGATGCCTGATACGTCTCCAACGTATCTATAATTTTTGATTTCTCCATGCTATATTATCTACTGTTTTGGACTATATTGGGCTTTATTTTCCTCTTTTATATTATTTTTGGGTAACCTATTAACCGGAGGCCCAGCCCAGAATTGATGTTTTTTGCCTATTTCAGTGTTTCGGATAAACAGAATATCAAACGAAGTCCAAACGGAATAAAATTTTCGGAAACGTGATTTCCTCACCGAACGTGATCCATGAGACTTGGACCCTACTGCAAGGGATCAAAGAGGTGTTCACGAGGGTGGGGGCGCCCCCCCTGCCTCGTGGCCCCTCCGTGCTCCACCGACGTACTCCTTCCTCCTATATATACACACGTACCCCCAAACGATCAGAACAGGAGCCAAAACCCTAATTCCACCACCGCAACTTTCTGTATCCACGAGATCCCATCTTGGGGCCAGTTTCGGAGCTCCGCCGGAAGAGGGCCGTCATCATGGAGGGCTTCTACATCATCCTAGCCCCTCCGATGAAGTGTGAGTAGTTTACCTCAGACCTTCGGGTCCATATTTAGTAGCTAGATGGCTTCTTCTCTCTCTTTGAATCTCAATACAAAGTTCTCCCCCTCTCTCATGGAGATCTATTCGATGTAATCTTCTTTTTGCGGTGTGTTTGTTGAGACCGATGAACTGTGGGTTTATGATCAAGTCTATCTATGAATAATATTTGAATCTTCTCTGAATTCTTTTATGCATGATTGGTTATCTTTGCAAGTCTCTTCGAATTATCCGTTTGGTTTGGCCAACTAGATTGGTAGTTCTTGCCATGGGAGAAGTGCTTAGCTTTGGGTTCGATCTTGCGGTGTCCTTACCCAGTGACAGAAGAGGCAACAAGGCACATATTGTATCGTTGCCATCGAGGATAACAAGATGGGGTTTATTTCATATTGCATGAATTTATCTCTCTGCATCATGTCATCTTGCTTAAGGCGTTACTCTGTTTTTAACTTAATACTCTAGATGCATGCTGGATAGCAGTCGATAAGTGGAGTAATAGTAGTAGATGCAGAATCATTTCGATCTACTTGTCACGGATGTGATGCCTATATACATGATCATGCCTAGATATTCTCATAATTATGCACAATTCTATCAATTTCCCAATAGTAATTTGTTCACCCACCGTAGAATACTTATGCTCTTGAGAGAAGCCACTAGTGAAACCTATGGCCCCCGGGTCTATTCTCATCATATCAATCTCCATTACTTTATATTGTTTTGCTATTTACTTTGCCTTTACTTTTTGCTTTGCATCTTTATATCAAAAATACCAAAAATATTCTATCATATCTCACTCTCGTAAGTGACCGTGAAGGGCTTGACAACCCCTAATCGCGTTGGTTGCGAGTAGCTATCGCTTTGTGCAGGTACGAGGGACTTGAGCGTGGGCTCCTACTGGATTGATACCTTGGTTCTCAAAAACTAAGGGTAATACTTATGCTACTCTGCTGCATCATCCCTTCCTCTTCGGGGAAAACCAACGCAAGCTCAAGACGTAGAAAGTATCTCATCTCATACTGGCAACTTATAGTCAAAAGCCAGGATGGGTTAATAAACACCGGTGAATTATAATCATAAAGCCTTATAAGCCTCATCAAATAAACCTCAAAAAAGGAAAAATATGTCGAATAACAACAAACGAAAAACGACGCTTTTCATGGGCCGCCGGGTCGAAAATCAAGTGCTCTCACGGGCCGCATAGCCACTGAGTTAAACCTATATACAAACCTTATAAGATGGACCTCACATAACCAATCGTCATTTTAACTTTGACAAGTTCAGTGTCTGCATAAGATTGACTTGTCAAACGTTCGGCGGGTCATTCCAGGATTACCTGGGCGGAGTGGCTTACTTAAAAAGGCAGGATAACCCGAGGTTTTAGGTGAATACACCTGGCTTCCAAGCCTGGATTTTAAGCCTATTACAAGGGTTATAAAAACTCTTTGTTCTTTAGAACAAAAGAGCCCCAAGCAATATTTTGAGTTTTGCTCAAGGGGCACCTTTGTTTGAGTTGTGCTTTTGCAACAGACTCTCTTTGGTCCCTTTAACTTGGGTAGCAAGCCCCCAAGTTTATTTTTATGTGTGTGGCCTACAAGCCGGATCAAAGGGTAATCAAAACTTTGTTGTATAAAGCAGAAGCCCCCAAGTGACCAAAAACTCGTTATTTAAAGAGAAAAATGACAGAGGCCCTGCTTTAATAGGGATGTCGGCTTTATTATATTGATCATAACATATACATTGTCAAAATATGTACATCAGAAGAGCAAGTGGCTCAGGTGTAGTAGGGCGGAAGATGAGCAATATTCCATGGCCGGTGGGTCTCCTCCTCCGACTTACGTGAGTCTTTGTGCTCTCGAACATCGATAAGGTAGTAGGACCCATTGTTGAGATTCTTACTGACCACAAAAGGTCCTTCCGAAGGTGGGGATAACTTGTGCATATCAGTTTGATCATGGATAAGCCGGAACACCAGATCGCTGTAACATCCCAATTTTTCTAAATTAGGATGTTATTAGATCATTCATATGCATCTCATATTCTTTTCATGCATTATTTTGCTTTTTCTGCAATATTCGAATCATTATGCAACTAAAGGCAATTTATTGGAGCGGAGATAACATGACTTCTCCCCTATTTTATAAATGTTCATAATGTGCAGAAGATTATTTCCAGTTCATCTGATATGTTCTGGTAATTTTTGCAATCTCCAAAATATTTTATTTGTGTGTTATTTTACTGTTTGAGTGACCTATTGCATCAAAAGGATTTTACAAAATTGCATCAGTATTGGAACTAGTGTTCCTGTAGTTTATGTTAGTAGTATATATTTTTATGTGTGTCTAGGTATTTTTATTTAGATTTTATATTGTGTATTTTATTTTATTTATTTTGTTTTCTGCTGCTGTGTATATAAAAAAAACAGGGCCAGCTAACCGGCCCATCACCACGGCCCAGCCAGCGCAACAGCAGCACACAGCCGCAGCCCGCTAAACCTAGCGAAGCGGTATGCCCGCACCGCTCGCCCGAACTGCACCCGACCCGTTGCCCGCGTTCAGCCACTAACCGTGGACCCCGCGCCTGGTTCTCCTTCCTCAGGTCGGACGAACACGAGCAAAGCCCCACGCGCAGCCCAAGCCGAGCCCCAATCGATCTCGGGCACTGGTCGACCCCGTGCACTGTAGGAACGTCGTACGCGAGCTAGACTCCTCCAGGAACCCTACTGAAGTCGTTTCCCCATCGCCCCTCGTCCACATGCCTCTTCTTGGCGATTTGGATCTCGCCAGGAGCTCCGCCGTCCGCCGCCGTTCGCCGGAAGATTGCGCCGCCGTAAGAGCTCGTAAAGCCGGACCTCCTGCACCCCTCGAACCCCCACTCGATGAAGAACTCTTTTGACACCTCGAAGTACCCTGCAGAGCACCAGAACGCTGCCGCCACCGACGTCCGCCGCCGCCGGAGCACACCACCGTTCCCATCGCCGTTGCTGCCCACAGAGGACGCCCCGTCGCTGCCCGACCTCACCTACGCGTCCGCCACTCGACGCCGCACCCGTCCGTCCCTTCGTCTTCGCAGGAGACCCACCGGAGGAGCGCCGCCGCCGACGCCCGAGACCGCCGCCGCCGTCCTCTTCTTTTGGTGAGCATGCACTCACAGGAGGCCCTCCAGCCTATCACGTGCTGCCACGTGGCACGGCTACAGTGCACGCGCAGGAGTTGCTGCAGTACCAGGAGTTTTCTGTTTTTCTTTTGTTTTATTTTTCAGATTCTTCCTCTAACTTCAATTAGCTATAACTTCTATTCTGTATATCCAATTTAGGTAATTCTTTTTCCTGTGCACTCACAAAAATCAGTCCTTCATGACAGTACCAACTTTGCACATGTTTGCACTGGTCAAATTTGAATTCGTTTGAATTTGAATTAAACCTTCCGGAGGCCATAACTCTCAGACCGTTTATCGGAATCGAGTGATTCTTTTTGCGTTGTGACTGTAGTGCATTTTAGGTTCTGTTAAGCTTCTGTTGTTGAGTTTTAAAAATGGTTTTGTTGCTGTTGGTTTTGTTTTGGTTCTTTTCGTGTTCTGGTGATTGATTTGTTGAATTGTGTGAAACGTGAGATTGTCCGGAGTGCGACGCGAGCTATTGTCAGGAGTGTGACTTTCTAAACCAGAACCAAGGCAAGTTACTTGTTGATCATCCTTTACCTATTGTTTTCTATGCATGTAGTTATATCACACTATGAAAATATGCATGTATAGGAATACTATATTATTTTGCTATGCTGTTGAGCTATCTTCCCGTTTTTGCAAATCGTGGTAGTTGTAGTTTGCTATGCTTTGTAGACGGGGGTGGTTCGTGTATTCATTGAGTTTATGTGAGGATTATATGTATAACTAAATTGAGTAGTAACTCAGGATTTAACTCACCTCTGGGCGGAAGTGGTATTGCTTGGTGTTGAGGGAAGGCATCATGGGGTCTTGCACCTTTTCTAAGGCCATGCACTCATGAGAGTGCACCCTAAGTGGAATGCCACCCAGGTTCAAAAAGATTAGACAGACTTAGTGACTAGTAGCTTCCATGTGCGGCCACTGGCTATATGGGCTCTGGCTTAGTTGATCAGTTGTTGGAACCCTTGCCCAGACTGTGTCGACAGATGTAGCATATGTAGGTGGGATGTGGCCGTCAGGTGGTTAAGGGAACCTCTTCTGAAAGACTTCGTCTCAATCTTCGGATTGGGTCCAGTGGGTAAAGCGTACTAAACTCTTCATAGTATTAAAACTAATCATGATTAGCCGTGCCCCCGGTTATGGGTAAATTTGAGCAACTATGCCATTACGGTTGTTGGATGATCTTGACAGATGTGACACTTAATAAATTTGGAGGGGCAACTTAATAAAGGGTAGGTTGGAGTTGATTTTGCCAACTCAACCTTGTGCATTTAATTGTAGTAATAAAGGAACTAAATAAAAATTTGACTATTAGGTAGTTATTAGGATAAAATCAGCTTTCTACAAAAATAAACCCCCAAGCCTTCCTTTGTTGTACTATGCATATACATGTAGGTCTGCTTTATTATTACTCCTGTGTAACTTGCCAATACATTCCAAGTATTGACCTATATGGCTGCAACGTCTCATGTTGCAGGATATTCAGACGAAGAGTAAGGTACCGTTAGGGTCGCGAGTCTGCACTCAGCATCGCCCGTGGGCTATGATGGGACTCATCGTTATTTTCTGCTACTTTCCGCTGTTTGGTTGAATAAAGCTAGCCAAGTGCTATGCAGATTGTTTTATTTTATATATTCTGGATCATACAATGTAATAAATGATGCACTTGCTATTCTGGTATTCATCTATACTGTGTGTGCTAGCGAGTTCGATCCAGGGACTAGCACGGTAAGCACAGAGACTCAAATCCTTCGAGGTTTGGTCGTTACAATCGCCTTCTTGGAAAGTTCTGGTTTTAACCCGGTGGCTGTGGTAACAGCGCAGATCTTTCTGGTAAATCGCTGAACGAGCCGCTGCGATGTCACGCTCCTCATCCAACAGGTCAAGTGCTTCCTGACGTGCTTTTTCATTGTTCGGGCTTGATGCCTCTCAGGATCTCTTGATTGGCTCTGTCAGCTTGACCATTAGATTGGGGGTGAGCCACTGACGATACATCAAGCCGGATATGCTCCTGTTGACAAAATTCTTCCATAGCACCCTTGGAGAGATTAGTGCCATTGTCTGTTATAATGCTGTGTGGAAAGCCAAAACGGAAAATCACCTGCTTCATGAATTGAACCATCGTTTCTGCATCACACTTACTGACTGGCTCTGCCTCGACCCTCTTAGTGAACTTATCAACCGCCACCAAAAGGTGGGTCTTCTTATCCTTGGATCTTTTGAAAGGTCCAACCATATCAAGCCCCCAAACTGTAAATGGCCAAGTAATTGGAATCATCCTCAATTCTTGATCTGGCACATGGGCTCGTCGTGAAAATTTCTGACATCCATCACACCTACTGACCAGGTCTTCAGCATCAGCATGAGCTGTTAGCCAATAAAACCCATGACGAAAAGCTTTAGCCACAAGAGACTTTGAACCGGCATGATGACCACAGTTTCCTTCATGAATCACACGCAGGATCTCACAGCTCTCTTCTAGAGAAACACAACGTCGAAAGGCCCCTGTAACACTGCGGTGATGCAGCTCTCCATTGACAATTGTCATTGACATAGACCGCCGGGTTATCTTCCTGGCTAAGGTTTCATCCACAGGTAACACGCCGTGGGTCATATAAGCCAAATAAGGGACTGTGCAATCAGGAATTACATGAATAGCTGCCACGAACTAAGCTTCTGGGTCTGGAATAGCCAAGTCCTCCTCTGTAGGTAAATTGACCGACGGGTTATGCAAAACATCAAGAAATACATTAGGTGGCACCGGTTTACGTTGAGAACCCAACCGGCTTAAGGCATCAGCCGCTTCATTTTTTCTTCGATCAATATGCTCAACTTGATAACCTTTGGAGTGACCAGCAATAACATCCACTTCTCGTCGATAAGCCGCCATGAGTGGATCCTTAGAATCCCAAGTACCAGAGACTTGTTGAGCCACCAAATCTGAGTCACCAAAGCACCTAACCTGGCTTAAGTTCATTTCCTTAGCCATCCGAAGACCGTGGAGTAAGGCCCCATATTCGGCTGCATTGTTAGTGCAAGGGAACATCAAACGGAGAACATAACAAAATTTATCACCTCGAGGGGAAGCGAGCACAACTCCAGCCCTCGAGCCCTCCAATTGCCTGGACCCATCAAAGTGGATAGTCCAATACATGTTATCTGGCTTTTCCTCAGGCATATGCAGTTCTGTCCAGTCATTGATGAAATCCACCAAGGCCTGAGACTTGATGGTCGTGCGGGGCATATATTTGAAACCATGAGGACCAAGCTCAATGGCCCACTTGGCTATCCGACCTGTGGCTTCTCTGTTCTGAATAATGTCCCCTAAAGGAGCAGAACTAACCACAGTGATGGGATGACCCAGAAAATATTCTGAAGCTCCCGACTGGCCATGAACACCCCATATACGAGTTTCTGCCAGTGTGGATATCTCTGCTTGGACTCAATAAGCACCTCGCTGATGTAGTAAACCGGCCTTTGAACCAGATTTTCCTTGCCCGCCTCCTTTCATTCTACCATAATAGCCACGCTAACAGCCCGGGCATTGGCTGCTATGTACAACAATAATGGCTCTTTATCAACAGGAGCAGCCAGAACAGGTCGCTCAGCCAGCTGCTTCTTCAAGTCCTCAAACGCTGCATTAGTGGCATCACTCCAAACAAAATTATCTGTCTTTTTCATCATCTGATACAGAGGGATGGACTTCTCTCCCAACCGGCTTATGAACTGGCTTAATGCCGCAATACGACCCGCCAGACGTTGCACATCATTGACACACGCCGGTTTAGCCAGAGAAGTGATGGCTTTGATCTTCTCTGGGTAAGCTTCAATGCCCCTATTAGACACCAAAAAGCCGAAGAGCTTTCCTGCCGACACATCAAAAACACACTTGGCTGGGTTAAGCATCATTTGATAAACCCGAAGATTATCAAAGGTTTCTTTCAAATCGTCTATCAATGTGTCTTTCTCTCTGGATTTGACCACAATATCATCCACATAAGCATGAACATTGCGCCCAATTTGATCATGAAGGCAATTCTGCACACATCTCTGATAAGTCGCATGGGCACTCTTGAGCCCAAAACGCATAGACACATAGCAGAAGGCTCCAAAGGGAGTTATGAAAGCCGTCTTCTCCTGGTCCTTAACTGCCATCTTGATCTAATGATAACCAGAATAAGCATCCAAAAAACTCAAACGCTCACAACCCGCCATAGCATCGATGATCTGATCAATACGAGGGAGAGCAAAAGGATCAGCCAGACAAGCCTTGTTTAAGTCTGTGTAGTCCACACACATACGCCAAGTGTCGTTCTTCTTAAGTACCAGCACCGGGTTAGCCAACCACTCAGGATGGAAAACCTCAACGATAAACCCGGCTGCCAAAAGCCGAGCCACTTCCTCTCCAATGGTCTTCTGCCTCTCCTCATTAAACCGGCAAAGAAACTGTTTAACCGGCTTAAATTTTGGATCAATATTAAGAGTGTGCTCAGCGAGTTCTCTCGGTACACCCAGCATGTCTGAAGGATTCCATGCAAAGATGTCCCAGTTCTCACGGAGGAACTCGATGAGCGCGCTTTCCTATTTCAGATCCAGATTGGCACTGATACTGAACTGCTTCGACGAATCGCCAGGAACGAAATCAACCATCTTAGTGTCATAGGGCGACTTAAATTTGAGTGAAGGATCCTGCTTTGTGGTTGGCTTCTTTTGAGACGTCATCTCCGCCGGGTCAACATTACCCTTATAAAATTTCAGCTCTTCAGTTACACAAACAGACTCAGCATAAGCAGTGTCTCCTTCCTTGCACTCCAAGGTTATCTTCCGGCTCCCATGCACCGTGATGGTTCCCTTATAACCCGGTATTTTGAGCTACAGATACACATAACAAGGCCGCGCCATGAACTTGGCATAAGCCGACCGTCCAAAAAGAGCGTGATATGGGCTGTGGACCTTGACCACTTCAAAGGTCAATGTCTCCGACCTAGAGTCATGATCATCTCCAAAAACAACTTCCAGAGGTATCTTACCAACTGGGTAAGCCGACTTACCAGGTACCACACCATGGAAAACAGTGTTTGATGGCTTAAGATTTTTATCAGTCAACCCCATGCGACGGAAAGTTTCATAATAAAGGATATTGATGTTGCTCCCTCCGTCCATGAGTGCCTTGGTGAACTTATACACTCCGACCTGAGGTGGGACCACTAAAGGCAAGTGACCCGGATTATCAACCCGGGGCGGGTAATATTCCCGACTCTACAAAATGGGCTGCTCAGACCATTGCAAGTAACGAGGGAACCGCCGGCTCAACAGCATTGACTGCCCTCTTATGAAGCTTCTGGTCATGCTTACATAAGCTAGTGGTGAAGCCATGATACTGTCCACTATTCAACTGCTTCGGGTTGCTCTGATAACCAGACTATTGCTGCTGTTGACTCCCCTGATTAGTTTGCTGATCGTAACCACCCTGGTTGCCGTGATTACCTTGATTTCCTTGGAATCTAGAGTTAGAGCCACCACCACCATAACCCGGCCCGTGAGAGCCGGATCCTGAACCGCCACCTGGCCCGTGACTGTCTTCAAAAAGATTGGAATTCTTGTACTCCTTCATAATGTAACAATCCTTCTAGAGGTGCCCGGACGGTCTTTCTCACGTACCATGTCTTGGGTAAGGATGATTTAGCATATGTTCAAGAATGAAACCGGATCCTCCAGTCCGTTGGGGCGGTTTACCCTTAAGATGTTGATCATTATTATGTGCACTGGTGTTAGACACAAAGTCGAAACTATTATCATCTTTGCACTTACCGTTGCCTCCCTGGTTCGCCGGGTTATGCTGCTGGCCCTTGGTGTTGCCGCTCTTCTTTCCCTTTCCCGGCTTTTCGTCATCAGACTCGGGGTCCTTGGTACCATCAGAGTCAGCATACTTAACCAGAGCTGCCATCAGTGTCCCCATGTCATTGCAGTGGCATTTGAGCCACCCTAATTTCTGCTTTAGGGGCGTGAAATGACAATTGTTTTCCAACATCAATACTGCTGTGTCGGCATTGATGCGATTTGACGAGTGCAAGATTGTTG
Source organism: Triticum urartu (assembly GCF_003073215.2). NCBI lineage: Eukaryota > Viridiplantae > Streptophyta > Magnoliopsida > Poales > Poaceae > Triticum > Triticum urartu. The sequence goes on along the minus strand of NC_053025.1, from coordinate 438,472,367 downwards.
AGACCCGGCGCACCCAATGGGTTGTCGACTCACCTTCTTCTTGGACATAGGAGGCTAAATCCACAATTGACATGGGCTGCTTGCATGTATCCTTGAAATTCTGGATAAACCTGGTTTTAACTCAGCCCATGACCCAATAGAATTGGCAGGGAGCCCCTTCAACCAAGTGCGGGCCGTTCCCTCCGACATTAGGGGGAAATATTTAGCAGACACGGCATCGCTGACATCTAGAAATTCCATGGCCATCTCATAACTCTCAATCCACACCTCAGGAGGTAAATCGGCAGTATAGTTAGGCACCTTGCAAGGACCCTTGAAATCCTTGGGCAAACACTCATTACGTAGATCTGGTACTAAGCATGGCATGCCCAAATTTCTGAAGGTTACCCCTGGCTCCACAGAAGTGGTTGGACGAACCGGAGTAGGTTGACGAGCCGCATACTGAGCCGCCAGCTCAGCCTCTCGACGCGCTCTACCTTGATCCACTATGTACTGAGCATTGGCGCCACTGCCCACCGGGTTATGTCCACGAGGCGGGTTATGGTTCCGCCCACTGCTAGACACAGCCGGCTCATCAATATGCCTACTGTAACTCCGGCTCGGGTGGGGGGTGGAATGAATCATGTCACAGCTGTAAGAATAAGCATGTTGCTGAACCAGTGCTGTCTGAAGGAGCTCTATAGCCCTTTGTGTTTCAACCTCCGTTGGTGACTCGCCTTCGACAGGGAGAGCCGCCAATCGTGACGCCGCAGTGATCATGTTATCCAAAGGGTTAGATTAATGACCCGGTGGTGTCGGCACGTGCTGCAGTGGGTTATTGTTCTGACGAGGTGGGTCCGTCGTGCGCGGCTGAACCGACGTACCCGTCCCAGGCGCTTCGACCCGGTTTACCACTATCGGGTTACTGGTTCCCTCTCCTGGCATGTTAAATAGATTTCTTGCCTCATAAACTGAGGGTAGACGAGTCGGATGCCTCCTCCTCATGACTTTGTTTGCAGCATTCTAATCTGGCATGAGCCGGTAAGACTGTGACTAAATCCGTTACGCCTAAGAATCCAAAGCAGCCCGCTCCTCAGCCATCCTAGTGTTTTCTGTGCTTAGCTCCTCCTTGGCATGCGCTATCTCATTGCGCAATTTTGCGACCGCCGCATTATGCTGATCCTGATCCGCCGGGTTAACCACTGCTGTTAACAATGTTGTTAGCTTATCTAGTAGGTCAATTAGGACCTGACCCGGTGGGCGCACCTGGTTTCCTGCCTCGACAGTCGTTGCCGCTGCTGACCCGGAGATCAGCTCTGCTCCCTTGGATGAGTGTTGCACGGATTGTGTACCGGCCATGAAGATTGCAACCCAGTTCGGCGGCTCGCAGCGGTCAGGAAAACTGTCGCCATCGGAACATCCCCCAAGCCGGCCGTCTTGCAGTTGATCCAATGACTCAGTCTCACTAGTGGATGACTCGCCATCAGAGTAAACGACGGTCTCACCACCAGACGCTGATCTATCCTCAGGTTCTGCTCCATGGATAAACCCCACGAAGGTACGACTCATGGCGGGCCAAACCCGGGCGGGTCTCGCACGCTGAGCCGTCTCGATGATGTCGGTGCAGATGTCTGGCTCAGGGCCCGGATTGCCGATCTTGCCGATGAAGACATGAATTCCCCCGAAGGGAACCCAGTACCCATGCTCAATTGAGCCGACCTCGGGGCCCCAGCCTGCGTCGTCGATGTAGAGCTTGCCACGACGACTCTTGGTCATCCAGCCCATGGCGTATCCATTGATCCCTTCGAAGCTGCCCTCTAAGAACTTGAAACCATCGTGCGATAGCCCCACGGTGGGCGCCAACTGTCGTGGAATTGTCACGGCAGATGTCCTAGTGTGAGGACTTAGTCGTGGAGCCATCGCAATGAGGTTAGCTTAAAGGGGTTAATCAGGACAAAGGACACGAGGAGTTTATACTGGTTCGTCCCCTTGAAGTGAAGGTAAAAGCCTAATCCAGTTGGAGGTGGTATTGTTAGGGCTTCGATGAGCAGGGAGAAAATACGCTTAACCTGGCTCTCGATCTGTTGTTCCTTGTCCTAAGCCACCGCTGGGTCGTCCCCTTATATACACAGGTTGGCGCCCTGCAGCCTATAGAGTCCCGACCGGCTCATACAATGTATCTGGCTCGGTGACCTTTCTTACATGCCTTACAATACAAGTCTATGTACATGGCGGTTTATATCAGTGAGCCTTAAGCTGCCTTCGGGTTTGGGCCTTCTGCTAAGCCTATCTATGAACCGCCATTGTTAATATGCTCTTGGGCTTCATTGAGATGAACCGCCATAGGGATGACCCGGCCCCTACTGGGCGGGTCATACCTGATAGTCATATCCCAACACCTCGATTGTAGTCCGACGTTGGAGCTTGGACGCAACAGGATACCATTGCACGGGAGACACTTCAAACCCGAGGTGTGGCGTAAAAATAACAAGGCATTGATAAAGGCCAAAGACTTAAAGGGCTTCTTAGATGTCCGACGTGTGAAATCTTGGCATTTAGCTCGGCAATCCTCAAGATCGAAGAGGGGAAAATTTTTGAACCAGTTTTCAAGACCGACCACCTAAGGTGAAGATTATCTAAACATACACATTTTTTCTTTTTAGATGGTTATTCTGGTTTCTCTCAAATACCTGTGTCGAAAGAGGATCAAGAAAATACCACCTTTACTTGTCCTTTCGGTACCTTTGCTTATAGACGTATGCCTTTTGGTTTATGGAATGCACCTACTACCTTTCAAAGATGTATGACTGTGATATTCTCTAACTTTTCTATAAAGATTGTTGAGGTATTCATGGATGATTTTTCTGTATATGGACCTTCTTTTGATGATTGCTTAATCAACCTTGATCGAGTTTTGCAGAGATGTGAAGAAACCAATCTTTTCTAGAATTGGGAGAAGTGCCACTTTATGGTTAATGAAGGTATTGACTTGGGGCATAAAATTTCTGAAAGAGGTATTGAAGTTGATAAAGCTAAAGTTGATGCTATTGAAATGATGCCATGTCCAAAAAACATTAAAGATGTAAGAAGTTTCCTTGGTCATGCCGGTTTTTATAGGAGGTTCATTAAAGACTTCTCAAAAAATTCCAGGCCTCTGACTAATCTCTTACATAAAGATGTTCCTTTTGTCTTTGATGATGATTGTGTAGAAGCATTTGAAATACTTAAGAAAGCTTTGATTTCTGCACCTATTGTTCAGCCTCCTGATTGGAATTTACCCTTTGAAATCATGTGTGATGCTAGTTATTATGTTGTAGTTGATGTGTTAGGACAAAGAGTTGATAAGCAATTAAATGTTATCCAATATGCTAGTAAAACTCTAGACAGTTCCCAGAGAAATTATGCAACTACTGAAAAAGGAATTTTTAGTTGTGTTTGCTTGTGATAAGTTCAGACCTTATATTGTTGATTCTAAAGTAACTGTTCACACTGATTATCTTGCTATTAAATATCTTATGGAAAAGAAAGATGCTAAACCTAGACTTATTAGATGGGTTCTCCTATTACAAGAATTTGATTTGCATATTATTGATAGAAAGGGAGCTGAGAACCCCATTGCAGACAACTTGTCTAGGTCAGAGAATGTTCTTGATGACCCACTACCTATTGATGATAGCTTTCCCAGTGAACAATTAGCTGTCATAAATGCTTCTTGTACTCCTCCATGTTATGCTGATTATGATAATTACATTGTTGCTAAATTTATACCACCTAGTTTCACATACGAGGAAAAGAAAAAGTTTTTCTATGATTTAAGACATTACTTCTGGGATGACCCACACCTTTATAAAGATGGAGTAGATGGTGTTATTAGACGTTGTGTACCTGAGCATGAACAGGAACAGATCTTACGCAAGTGTCACTCCGAGGCTTATGGAGGACACCATGCTGAAGATAGAACTGCACATAAGGTATTGCAATCCGGTTTTTATTGGCCTACTCTCTTCAAGGATGCTCGTAAGTTTGTCTTGTCTTGTGATGAATGTCAAAGAATTGGTAACATTAGCAGACGTCAAGAAATGCCTATGAATTATTCACTGGTTATTGAACCATTTGATGTTTGGGGATTTGATTATATGGGACCGTTTCTTTCCTCTAATGGGTATACACATATTTTAGTTGTTGTTGATTACGTTACTAAGTGGGTAGAAGCTATTCCAACTAGTAGTGCTGATCATAACACCTCTATTAAGATGCTTAAAGAAGTTATTTTTCTGAGGTTTGGAGTCCCTAGATACTTAATGACTGATGGTGGTTCACATTTTATTCATGGTGCTTTTCATAAAATGCTTGCTAAGTATGATGTTAATCATAGAATTGCATCTCCATATCATCCACAGTCTAGTGGTCAAGTAGAACTGAGTAATAGAGAGCTTAAATTAATTTTTCAAAAGACTTTTAATAGATCTGCATATAAAAGTCCTATGGGTATGTCTCCATATAAAATGGTTTATGGAAAAGCATGTCACTTACCTCTCGAACTAGAACATAAGGCATATTGGGCCATTAAAGAGATCAATTATGATTTCAAACTTGCCGGTGAAGAGACTATTTGACATTAGGTCACTTGATGAATGGAGAACCCAGGCCTATGAGAATGCCAAACCGTTTAAAGAAAAAGTTAAAAGATGGCACGCCAAAAGGATACAAAAACGTGAGTTTAATGTAGGTGATTATGTATTGTTATACAACTCTCATTTTAAGATTTTTTGTAGGAAAAATCATCTCTAAATGGGAAGGTCCTTACGTTATCGAGGAGGTCTATCATTCCGATGCCATAAAAATCAACAACTTCGATGGCACAAATCCGAGGGTGGTGAACGGTCAAATAAATCAAACATTATATCTCAGGTAATCCCATAAATGTTGAAACTAATGTTATTGAAACCGTAACCCGGGAGAAGTATATAAGGGACACCTTCGAAAACGTTTCAGCCTCTAAAAAGGAAGAGGTATATGGTGCGGTAAGTAAACCAACTCCAAAACAGTTCTAATAGCAATTTTTCTCCATTTTGGAATATTTAACAAAATAGGAAAATAAGAAGCAGTCCAGAAAGGACACGAGGCATCCACGAGGGTGGAGGGCGCCCCCTACCTCATGGGCACCTCGTGTGTCCTCCGGACTCCGATTTCTTGCACGATACTTCTTTTGGTCGGTAAAAATTCATTATATAATCTCTCGAAGTTTTTGACCACCGTGCCACGCAAATATCCTCTGTTTTTGTTTCAAGCTATTCTGCTGCAGATTTAGATCAAGATGTCTTCTCAAGAGTCAGTCGGGGAGAGTCGGGTGTCTCATCCGACACCGGGACCAGGCGCAAACAATGATGCTGACCACTCTGGGCCATCAACGGAGGAAGGGATGGAGGCCGACTTGAAAAGGATAGATGCCATGGAAGAGGATCAAGAAGTTACTTCTCATTTCCGATCCGGATTCATGATGGGGGAACTACAGAGCTCAGCTATTCCAAACTCAGTCATCCCTTCCAATGTTAGATTTCTTTCTTACGAAAATATGAAAAAGAGCGTTAGTTGTTCTCCCGCAGCTATGCAACATCCTTGGGTGAAAGGAGCTTTAGCGGTCACGGTCAAGCTCCATAAGGAAATAATGGACCTCAAGCAACAAGTTAATAAGCTCGAGGAAGAGAATCACATCCCGAGGGGCATCATCGCCAAGAATATCACATCACCACCTCTGAGGAAAGAGGCATAAATACATGGGTATGGGTACTCCCCTTGGCAACTTCCAAGCTTGGGGGAGTGCCCCGGTATCGTATCACCATCACACTTCTATCTTTACCATTTTTCTTAGTTCGATACTTTTGGTAATATCTTGATCTAGTAGAATAAAGTTTTAGCATGATCTAGTTTTGAGTTTTGCTTTATGATCCTTCTATGTAATCAAGTCCGTGAGCTATATATAATAAAGATTAGTGTTGAGTCAAGGGCTTTGCTATCTTGCTATCATCTTGAGTAAAAAAGAGAAAGAATAAAAAGATCATATTGATCTTATGGAGAGTAATGACTTCACATATAAAGAGTATGATGAATAAAAGTTGTTGAGAGTTGACAAACATAGTTTTGGTCATCGTTGCAATTTATAGGAAGTAATAAAGAAAGATAAGTTTTCACATATAAATATACTATCTTGGACATCTTTTATGATTGTGAGCACTCATTGAAATATGACATGCTAAAAAGTTGATGTTGGACAAGGAAGACAACGTAATAGGTTATGTTTTCTTACATCTAAAATAAATTGTATTATCATGGATCATCCAGCATGTTGAGTTTGCCTTTCCCCCTCATGCTAGCCAAATTCCTTGCACCAAGTAGAGATACTACTTGTGCTTCCAAATATCCTTAAACCCAGTTTTGCTGTGAGAGTCCACCATATCTACCTACGGATTGAGTAAGATCCTTCAAGTAAGTTGTCATTGTTGCAAGTAATAAAAATTGCTCTCTAAATATGTATGATTTATTAGTGTGGAGAAAATAAGCTTTATACGATCTTGTGATGTGGAAGAAATAAAAGCGACGGACTTCATAACGAATGTCCATATCACAAGTGGCAATATAAAGTTACGTTATTTTGCATTAAGATTTTGTGCATCCAACCATAAAAACATATGACAACCTCTGCTTCCCTCTGCGAAGGGCCTATCTTTTATTTTTGTCTTATACTCTATACAAGAGTCATGGTGATCTTCACCTTTCCTTTTTACATTTTATCCTTTGGCAAGCACTGTGTGTTGGAAAGATCCTGATATATATAGCTAATTGGATGTGGGTTTTCATAAACCATTATTGTTGACATTACTCTTGAGGTAAAAGGTTGGGAGGCAAAACTATAAGCCCCTATCTTTCTCTGTGTCCAATTAAAGCTTCATACCCATAAGTATTGCGTGAGTGTTAGCAATTGTGAAAGACTAAATGATAGTTGAGTATGTGGACTTGTTGAAAAGCTCTTATATTGACTCTTTCCAATGTTATGATAAATTGCAATTGCTTCAATGAATGATATTATAGTTTGTTAGTTTTCAATGAAGTTTATGATTCATACTTGAAATTGTGAATAGATTGTTACTATAGCATAAGAAATCATATGACAATATATATATATATATATGTATATATATATGTCATTGTTCTAAGAATGATCATGATGCCCTCATGTCCATATTTTATTTTTTCGACACCTCTATCTCTAAACATGTGGACATATTTTTCGATATCGGCTTCTGCTTGAGGACAAGCGAGGTCTAAGCTTGGGGAGTTGATACGTCCATTTTGCATCATGCTTCTATATCAATATTTATTGCATTATGGGCTGTTATTACACATTATGTCACAATACTTATTCCTATTCTCTCTTATTCTGCACAACTGGAATTCTGGGCTGGAATTCTGGGCTGGAAAAGGAGCAAATATTAGAGAACTATTCTGCACAACTCCAAAAGTCCTGAAACTCCACGGAAGTCAGTTTTGGATTATATAAAAAATATTGGGTGAAGAAAGCACCAGAGGGGGCCCACCCACCATCCACGAGGGTGGGGCGCCCCCCTATCTCGTGGGCCCCCTAGCAGGCCTCCGATTCCCATCTTTGGCTATATGGAGTATTTTTCCCTGGAAAAATCATCAGCAAGCTTTCAGGACGAAACACTGCCGCCACGAGGCGGAACCTTGGCCGAACCAATCTAGGGCTCGGGCGGAGCTGTTCTGCTGGGGAAACATCCCTTCGGGAGGGGGAAATCATCACCATCGTCATCACCATCGATCCTCTCATAGGGACGGGGTCAATCTCCATCAACACCTTCACCAGCACCATCTCATCTCAAACCCTAGTTCATCTCTTGTATCCAATCTTTGTCCCAAAACCTCAGATGGGTACATGTGGGTTGCTAGTAGTGTTGATTACTCCTTGTAGTTGATGCTAGTTGGTTTATTTGGTGGAAGATCATATGTTCAGATCCTTTATGCATATTAATACCCCTCTGGTTATGAACATGAATATGATTTGTGAGTAGTTACATTTGTTCCTGAGGACATGGGAGAAGTCTTGCTATAAGTAGTCATGTGAATTTGGTATTCGTTCGATACTTTGATGAGATGTATGTTGTCTTTCCTCTAGTGGTGTCATGTGAACGTCGACTACATGACACGTCACCATTGTTTGGTCCTAGGTGAAGGAATTAGGAAGTAATAAGTAGATTATGGGTTGTTAGAGTGACAGAAGCTTAAACCATAGTTTATGCGTTGCTTCGTAAGGGGCTGATTTGGATCCATATGTTTCATGCTATGGTTAGGTTTACCTTAATACTTCTTTTGTAGTTGTGGATACTTGCAAGAGGGGTTAATCATAAGTGGGATGCTTGTCCAAGTAAGGGCAGTAACCAAGCACCGGTCCACCCACATATCAAATTATCAAAGTACCGAACGTGAATCATATGAGCGTGATGAAAACTAGCTTGACAATAATTCACATGTGTCCTCGGGAGCGCTTTCCTTTATATAAGAGTTTGTCCAGGCTTGTCCTTTGCTACAGAAAGGATTGGGCCATCTTTCTGCACCTTATTTACTTTTATTACTTGTTACCCGTTACCAATTACCTTATCACAAAATTATCTATTACCGATAATTCCAGTGCTTGCAGAGAAAACCTTACTGAAAACTGCTTGTCATTTCCTTCTGCTCCTCGTTGGGTTCGACACTCTTAATTATCAAAAGGACTACGATAGATCCCCTATACTTGTGGGTCATCACCGGTCGCCCCAAAATTCAACCCATGGTCGGCTTGCCCGATCACCTTCGATCGAAAGGACCACCCAACCAGTATCTGTCATGGAGGTTCGGCAGCTCTGGTCCTAGATCCAATCATCAACGGATTCCACCTCACGCGAGTCCTCATGGACGGCGGCAGTAGTCCCAACTTACTTTACCATGACACTGCCCGCAAAATGGGCATTGATCCATCAAGAATCAAGCCCACTAAAACTACCTTTAAAGGAGTAATACCCGGAGTAGAGGCCCGCTGCATGGGCTCAATCAGATTGGAGGTTGTCTTTGGTTCACCGGACAACTCCCAAAGCGAAGACTCGATCTTCGACATCGTCCCTTTCCGCAATGGCTACCACGCACTGCTCGGACGAACCGCATTCGCTCGCTTCAATGCGGTCCCGTACAATGCATATCTAAAGCTCAAGATGCCCGGTCCATGTGGGGTTATTACAATCCACGGAAACATGGAACGCTCCCTCCGTACTGAGGATCATACCGCAACCATCACGACCGGAGTACAAAGCAGCCCTCTCAAGCCACACACCTCATCGGCTATTAAGCCGCCGGACTCTATTACACAAGACCGGCCAATTCCGCATGCTCACAGCTCGGCAATTCCAGAGCTGGATTAGCAGTTTCACCTCTGTCGATCGCCATGTACTTCCGTGAAATCCGTACCGTGTGTGCATAATTATGCACTCAAAAATCCTTGCGCATCACCAGAGGCACAATACGGGCAGGCCTATAGTACGGTTCGACCCTATATGGCTTTCCCCTTTTCGTTAATTATTTCTTCTCTTTTACCACAGGTGAATCAAAACCTATTCATCCGAAGGACTCTCGTCCAACCCGGTTTCGCACAAATAGTCGAAGACCATTCCTCTCAAGGAATCTTTCTTTCTCAAGCGAAAGCGGTGCAGACGTGCGGCAGGAAGGTCCAAAGGATTTTGTAGACCAAAACTTTATTCAAGAACCTATATAGAGCTTTCCCCTTAGACCCCCGGCATGTAAAATGGCCTTGGTGATTATGATACCCTCTGCAAGATTACGTATTGACGTATCAATTATGATACCCTCTATAAAATGGCCTTGGCACTATATGCACCGGCTCCGAATCATGTCTTTGGTCAATAGTTGGGTTGCCCGGCTCCTGTATTTGCTACCTTACGTTCCATCTGATTGGTTAGGGTAGTAAAGAGAGAACTGCTGTGATTGTGTTTCTGGTTCATCCGATTAAACACCTCCGTAGAGAAATCCGAAAACTGACTGTCATGATGCAGCAAGAGCTGGTCAGCCACTCGGCGACTTATTAAAATCTCTTAGCGATTTTTAGTATTACACGAAGGACTGCTTTCCGGTCACATATGTAACGCATCCGCATTCGGATCGCCACGTACATACTAGGGGCTATCTCGTAGACTCATCGTCAAACTCCTATGGCTAAGTGAGGGTGATAAAGCCTCATAGTATGATTGCCTGGTTCGCCGCATTGACACCTCCTTCACGAACCTAGACGTTGGATCAAGTCTGACCATGTGCTATTCTGAACACCCCTGTATTATCTATGTGGGGGCTGAAGCCGACGACTGGAAAACTCTCAGGAATACGAAAATGGTCGCACAGGAGGATAGAACTTTCAGATAAAGACACAAATATATCGCAAAGTCTTAATACATAAAGAAAACGTCCAAGCAGTTCAGGTACATTCAGTCGAACATAATGTCCTTTGAGCACTGACCTTCTATCAAGCGGGCGCCCTCTAGGACGTTATCTAAGTAGCGCTCCAGCATACGATGGTCCTTGCCTCCAGGTGGGCCCTTAACTACAACATCGGCGGCCTTCATCTTCGCCCAATACATCTTGACGCGGGCGAAGGCCATCCGCGCACCTTCTATGCACACTAAATGCTTGACCGCGTCAATTCGCGGCACCGCGTCGACAAGTCACCGCACCAAGCCGAAATAGTTGCTTGGAAGGGGTTCGGTTGGCCACAGCCGAACTATAACATCCTTCATGGCAGCTCCGGATATCTTATGCAGCTCGGCCCATTGCTCCATTTGGTCATTCAGTAGCGCCGGGCGCTCCTGCGCCGCGAACTGTGTCCAGAATAGCTTCTCTATCGCATATTGTCGGCGTCCTGGGAACGGGGTCCCTAGACTTGACTGCCTGTGGCCCGCTGCATGGCTAAGCCAGCAGGCCGTACAACCCATCTTCATCAACAAGGCATCCAAGACCCTCGCAAGGGGCCAAGCCTCGCGAGGAGGACGACACAAGACCTCCTTTGGAGTGCCCTAGTCAGGCAGGCTCATGAGGAGCGGCGATATCAAGGCGAGGTGAACCTCACGAGGCTCTCATGACGTGAGCCATGACGATCGACACCAGGCGGGCGCCAGGTGGGCGCCAACACACGCAATGTCCTTATTTCCCCTTTGGTGCTAAGGAAACTAGCACAGGCAAGGAGTATCGAGGCATCAGGCAAAGGTTGCCATTTTGGTGCAACCAGACCAAGAACAGAAGAACGGCAAGACGGAGGTCATTGTGGAGCCCAAGATGGCGTCACCACCAGAGCCTTTCGCAGGCGCAGACCACCTTTTGTCAGGATAGCTAGTACTAGCTGTCCCCCTTCAAATTAGCCCGCCGTTGTTGGCTCCCTTTCCGCTCAATATTTGGGAAGAGGACCAGGGCCTCTATAAGTAGGGCTAGCCACCACCATAGACAGGGGCGAGGAGATGGCATCTTTGATCACTCTCTCACCCACACAAGTTAGACACGCAAAAGAACACCTCGACCTCAGGAGGCTGTTCTTCCCCTTGTATTGTTCATCATCAGCCTAAGGGGCAATCCACCACCACCACACTGGAGTAGCACAACTGTGGCCCGAACCAGTATAAATCCTGTGTCTTTCTGTGTTGCGAGTTTGTCGAGTTCGTTCGCGAGATCTTAGCGAGCTAGGGCGTAGATCGGTAGGAGGGAAAGACTTCACGCGCACCCAGTGTTCGAACCTTAAGAGTTTGCCATAGCCCCACATCCAACATTTGGCGCGTCGGGTAGGGGTGCATCATAGCTTTCCTTCCGTCAGTTTGTCGCTCCGTCGCTCCATCGTCTCCATGGCGGACGCTCGCCACGCTCGAGCTGAGCGTCGGGCTGCACTCACCGCCCATGTTGCTCAAACAGCTCCCATCGGCGGGCCACCACGTCGTTCTCCGTCCCCCGCCGCCAACGTTGTCACCGGCCCGGTGGGGAACGAGCAGCAAGCGTCTTCGCTGCATCCTTCGGTGCGGCAGGACGGCCGCACCGCCACTCCATCACTGGCCCCAGGCGGTTCTTCGTCTCATGCACACCGCACTACCATGGAGGCGCGGGCCGCACTCCTTGCCGCAAACGAGCTCCTACGCTACCGCTCAGTCGATGACCTCTACGAGGAGTGTCTCGACCGCGTCGCCAAGCTCGTCCGCGCTGCAGGGGGCTCCCTGGCGCCATCCCTCTCTGGGCCTCACCCTCAGCCAGCCATGGGCGACGAGGCCCGAGGCGCGCCTCCACCACCCCAGCCCAAAGACGGCACCTTGGCACAAAGGCGCGCGGCCCCGCGATGCGATCCACCACGGCCGGTGCCTACGCGCGAAGAGAGAAGCTGCCAAGAAATCCCACGGCCGCGAGAAGCTGCACCCGCGCTTCCTGCGCTGCATCGTCAAGACCGTGCACCGCTTGTGGCGGCACCGCACGGACCTGGACAAGACCAAGCTCCACCTCCGAGGCGGGCCTCAATAATCACGGTCGGCTGCCGCGCCTTCACCCCCGAGCTCGGCAGCATCGCCTGGCCAGGCAAGTTCAAGACGGATCTGCATCCTTGCTACGGCAGCACCGCCGACCCTGCAGAGTTCCTGCAGGTCTACGAGCTAAGCATCGAAGCAGCCAACGACGACGAGAAAGTCATGGCGAACTAGTTTCCCATGGCTCTCAAGGATGGGGCCCACACGTGGCTCCTGAACTTGCAGCACGGCTCGATCTCCTCCTGGGATGAGATGCGCGACCGCTTCGTCACCAACTTCCAGGGCACTCGTGACCGCCCGCAGGCCGCGACCGATCTCCGCCGCATCAAGAAACAACCAGGGGAGACCCTCCACAAGTACATCCAGTGCTTCAACAACACCCGCCTCAGGATCCCCAAGGCCACGGATGAGGCCATCATCTCCGCGTTCTCCGACGGCGTCCGTGATGTCAAGATGAAGGAAGAGCTCGCCATCCATGAGGAGCTCTGCATGTCTCAAGAGGTATTCAACCTGGCAACCAAGTGCACAAGAGCTGAGGAGGGGCGCCTTTCCCTCCTTGAGCTGCCAGCCGCAGGCATAGAGGAGAAGAAATCCAAGGCCAAGGATGTGAAGTGCAAGGAAGCGGTAGTGCTAGCCGCGGAGCCCGACACCAAACGGGGCAGAGATCAGCCTGAGTCATCCAAGAACAGCCGACCACTCTGCGCCTTCCACAACCTGAACACCCACAACACCAGCGACTGCCAAGAGCTCTGAGCCCTACGCGAGGGACGCTATGGCTGACGCCTCGAGCGTGGCGACCGGTGCTACGGCCGTAGAGGAGGACGAGGAGGTGGACGCTGGGACGACCGCGGCCCGCGCCAGGAATGGCACGACAGGCCTCGTGAGGACCGCTGACAGGACCATCCTTGCGAGAGGCCCTGGAGGGACCAGCCTCGTGAGGATCGCCCCAAGGCAACACCGGTCTTCCTCCACTGCCGCCACCAAGAAGGAACGACGACCATCGTCCGGACGAGGGGGCTGGGGGCTTCCAGGAGCCGCGCAATTGCCTGCATCTTGGGCAGCGCCCATGCCCCAGCCTCTCAGCGCATCTTCAAACGATTCGCTCACGCGGTGAACGCAGCGCTCCCCAAGTTTGAGGCCGTGCGCCCGCTCAAGTGTTCCTAGTGCGCCATCACTTTCGACTCGGTAGATCAGCTCAAGTGCGCGGCCACTGCCGGCGTCCTCCCGATGTTGTGTTCCCTAGTCATCAACAATGTGCAGGTTACCAAGATTCTCATCGACGGCGGTGCAGGAATCAACGTCCTGTCCGTTGACACTTTCGACAACCTCCAATTGCCATATGAGCAGCTCCAGCTTACCAAACCTTTCTCGGGAGTGACCGACGGCTCCACCACACCGATAGGGCAGGTCCGCCTACCTGTCACCTTCGGCACATGCGACAACTACCGCACTGAGCTCATCGACTTCGACATCGTGCACATCCACCTGCCGTACAACGCCATCCTTGGGTATCCGGCCCTAGCGAGGTTCATGGCGGTCACCCACCATGGCTACAACATCCTCAAGATGCCTAGAAGTGGTGGGGTCATCACGGTCCCGTGTGAAGAGAGGGATGCGGTGTGCTCCCTCGAGCACGCCTTCCAAGCTGCAGCAATCGACGACCCCGACAGCAGAAGTGAGGGTCCTCCGGAGGCCATCCCCAAGAAGAAGAAGCTGCGCCGCGCAGGACCTCAGGAGGATGGCGTCGCGGCAGGAGCCTCGTCAGGATTAGCGTCCGTCCCAGGGGCGCCTCCCTCCATCGCATAGGAAGGCGCACCCGGCGCCCTCCTTGGGAAGGGCTCGGGGGCTCTCTTCTAGAGGGCCTCAGACCTTCCCCACCTCACGAGGGAGGCGCTTGGGCACCACTTGGAGGCGTGCTACGCGGCACGTTTTCCTCAGGAGAACATCGGGTAAGGGGTGCCCACCACTCAGGAGTTCATCGCCAAGACCGCACAGGAACTGCAAGACGCAAGAGCCATGCACGACGATAGCCGCTCACAGGGCACGGCTCACCACCCAGGCGAGGGTGCCGAGCTGCATGTCTGCATCGACATTCCACGGCTCAACAAGGTCGCGTCTCAGGGACGCTTCTGGCCTTCATGTGTGGGCCATTGCAGAGGCCCGCCATACAGCTACGTTCGCATGCCCCTCGGCTTGCCGAGCGTGGCGTTGGCCTATCAGCGCGCCATGCGGCGTGACCTGGCGGCTCAAGAGGCCAGGTGTCAGAGTAAATAGCCATGGGTAGCCTAGCCGTCTTCCCCTGGCCCTTCTGAAAAAATTACGAGCCCGCCCGGCTCTCAAGAATCCAAGACATGGGGCCGCCTTCCCCTTGCTGGCTGCCACCCAGGCCGGCTTTCGGAAGGCGGTCCGACTTTAGCCCTCATGAGAAGGCCGACTCCAAGAAGCCGGCCATGAGAAGGCGGACTCCAAGAAGCCGGCCATGAGAAGGCCGACTCCAAGAAGCCGACTCCCATAAAGCGGTCGAGACTGTAACCTCAAAGTTTGCACCCACCTAACGGCGGTGCGATGGGGCGTGGCTACAGTGAAGCCTGCCACCCCCGAATCCCGGAGCACGCCTGGCACAGTGCGCCGTACGGAGTAGGCATGACCCATCCGGCGCAGCACTGTTGCCATGTTGACTTTGGTGTCACCCACGACGGGCCGCCAGCATGGCCCACAGATGGTGGGCCCCTTTGAGCAGAGAGATGCCCGAAGGCGGCCACGCCTCCAACCAGTCGGCCCAAGACAGAGCCGGCTCCCCGCAGCCGGCTTGCCGCCTCCCTCGAAGAAGATGCCCCATTAAGGAGACAAGACGCGGTGAGGCTACAGCAATCGCCTGATAGGCGGCGGTAGTGTAGCCACGCTTACCACGACGAAGCCCACGTCAACAAGATGGAGCCACAGTAACCAGCCGCCGACCAGGCCCTGGACAGTGGGGCCTGCCTGTCGACCAAGGGGCCGGCAGCCGGCGGGACCCACCAGTCAGCGGGCCCCAGCAGCCGGCGTAGAAGCCGGCGAGCGCAGTCACAGACGGCTGGGCCCCACGCCCAGTCGGATTACCATTGTACCCCGGGGGGGTAGGCCTATATAAACCCCTCGGGGCACCCATGCAAAGGGTTGGACCCCCAGCTAGTTCTAGACACCACACAAGGAGAAGAAGCAGGCTAGCCGTGCCCTTCTTCCTCCTCCCACCAAACAGCTCAAGGAGCGTTGTGTAGCTACTTGATTCATCAATTGAACATGCGGAGACCCCGCAGAGCAGCAGTAGGGGTGTTATCTCCACGGAGAGCCCCGAAGCTGGGTAAGATCCGCCGGCGTGCATGTCTTCGCCTTATCCCGTTTCTAGGCACCGGCGATGTCTTACTGGCTCCCACAATGATAAGCCACCCGTTGGCATATGTCGCACCTACCACCCGACATTTGGCGCCCACCGTGGGGCCATGTGCACCGTCATCCGGACACCTGTTCTGGACGGGAACCCTCGTCCTCCCCAGCGAGCGTAGCCAGCCCGGCACGCCCGATGGCGCTTGCCATGACGCGCTGCAAGGCGTCACCAGCGTCTGCGCGGCAAGCAGCCTCGCCGATCTCCCTGACGAGACCTTCATCTCCGACGAGCTCGCCTCCGATGCGGGCACCGACCACCTCGCCAACCTTCTCGGCCAGCTCCATGTCTCCAGCGAGCCCGCTGTGGACCTAGAGTTGGTTGGCTCCACCGACCCGATGCCTGTCGACTCCGACACGGCCTCCTACGACACCTTCCCCACCAACATCACGATCTACAATGACCCGCTTCCTCGAGCCGACGGCTGCGATGCTATCACCACCGAAGTGATGGTTGTCGGCCACGGCGGCCCGGCCGACGAGAGCGCCCACGACGCCCCGCACGCGGCGGCCCACGACTTGTCCACCCCCCTCCCGGCTAATGCCGACGATGAAGCACTGGAGGCACGCCGCCTCGCCCTCCTCGCAGAGGGCCGGAGGCTGGCCTCCGTAAGACGCCTCACTGAGGCCTACCAGCGCGAAGCTGACCGCGCCACCTTTGGCACGCCGGCCCCAGGCGGGCCGAGCCGGGCCGGCCTTGTCAAGCAACGCGGCGCCGTCATCGCCGACACACTGGGAGTCGACCGCCCGGTCTATGCCACTCCGCTTGAGAACTTGCGTGCCGCCCAAGCGGCCGTAGACGAGTTGGACGGCTTGGAGGCCGAAGACCTCCCCCACATGACCCGGCGCATCCAGCAACTGATCGACGCAGCCGCGCAGCGTCACGAAGCGGACGCCCGCGCGGGAAGCCCTCCCCCGCGCCGAGATCATGGCGCGACGTCCCGGAAGCCGGCTACGAGCAACGCCCGTGTGCGGCGCGAGAAAGAGCCGGCTGCCAGCCGTAGCCGGACCCAAATCTCCATCGAGCGAGACGTGGACGGCCATCCCCGAGCAATGGAATGGTGGGGCAACCCGCCTCCTCCTCCGCCCCGTGGAGAGAGATATCCCGCCCCGCCGCTAGTGGCGCACCCGACTCTCAGCGGCCGGCTAGGTCGCCGCGAAGGAGTCGGCGAGAACGACGCCCGCCATCGGATCGACCGCCTGGCGCGATCCCTGGCGTTGGAAGAAGAATACGATGTCGGCCCGCCTTGTTTCGGCCCCCGCATCCGCGACGAGCCCTTCCCCAAAGGGTTCTCGCTCCCAAGAGACACGCCCAAGTACAACGGCTCCATGAAGCCGGAAGATTGGCTAATCGACTACTCCACCGCGGTTAGCATAGCCAATGGCAACCGGCGCGTTGCCGTGAAGTACGTGCCCCTCATGCTGCAAGGCACGGCGCGGACCTGGCTCAACAGCCTCAAGCCTCTCAGCATCAACAGCTGGCTAGATTTCACCGAAGCTTTCATCCGCAACTTCACCAGCACCTACAAGCGGGCTCCCAAGCCCAGACAGCTCTCCTTGTGCGTACAAGGCCCCGCCGAGTCCACTCGCGATTACCTCACGCGTTGGGCCGAGCTCCGCAATTCTTGCGAGGGGGTGCACGAGGTGCAAGCCATCGAGTACTTCACAGCCGGATGCCGAGAAGGCACCCTCCTCAAGCACAAGCTCCTCTGCGACGAGCCGGCTACCCTCGACGAGCTTCTGGACATAGCGGACAAGTACGCCACCGCCAACTCCTCGATGAAGACCGAGCTTCGGGTAGACGCGTCCGGGAAAGTACTTAACCCGGCGCCCAAGACGCCGGCTGGGGATTCCGGCCGACACCCCCACTCGAACGACCACAAGCGCAAGGGCCCCGCGCCGACTCCCGCCAGTCGGCAGGTGGCCACACTAGAAGACGCGCTGCCTGAAGAGCGTCCGGCACCCAAGAAACCCAAGGGCGGCAGGCCGGCTTGGCAGCCGGCTTTCTCCTACGAGCAAACTCTCGACGCCCCGTGCAAATTCCACAGTGGCGCGAAGCCGTCCAACCACACAACCCGGAAGTGCCATTGGCTCACCCGAATCTCTAAGGGCGAGGGGCTCGTGCCGCCTCCGCCTGCCGGCCCGCTGCCTCCGGCCCCGCCGCCTCCGGCCGCTCGGCCCGCAGTCGGAGCCGTGCACGATGAGTTCCCCGATGAGCAAGCAACCTACATCGTCTTCACCAGCCAGCCCGAAGACCGGCGCAGTAGGCGCCGAGAGCACCAGGAAGTCAGCGTGGTCGCTGCCAACCCTGCCGGACACATGCATTGGTCAGAAAAGCCCATCAGCTGGAGCCGGGCCGACCATCCAGAGGTGATGCCGTCTCCCGGCTCTTACGCTTTGGTCCTGGAAGCCACCCTTGCAACGGACAGACGCGCCGTCCGCTTCTCCCGTGTGTTGATAGACGGCGGGAGCAGCATCAACATCTTGTACCGTGACACCCTGGAGAAGCTAAACGTCAAGACGAAGCAGCTCACGCCTACTCGGACAGTGTTTCATGGCATCGTAACCGGCTTATCCTGCGCCCCCATTGGCAAGATCAAGATCGATGTACTTTTTGGGGACAAGGAGCATTTCCACCGGGAAGCGATCTGGTTTGAAGTGGTGGACCTGGAGAGCCCTTACCATGCATTGCTTGGCCGACCTGCCTTGGCCAAATTCATGGCAGTTCCCCACTATGCATACCTCAAGATGAAGATACCAAGCACCAAAGGCGTCATCACCATAGCCGGTGATTACAAGAAGTCCTCTGAGTGCGCAGCAGCCAGCAGCCGGCTAGCCGAGTCCCTTGTGATTGCCGATGAGAAGAAGATGCTGGACCGAGTCGTGGCCATAGCCGGCAAGCAGCCGACCGTGTCCCCCGACCCCAAGGAGCATGATGCTCAAGGATCTTTCCAGCCGGCCAAGGAGACGAAGAAGATACCTCTTGATCCCGAGCACCCAGAGAGGTTTTCCGTCATCGGGGCAAACCTGAACAACAAATAGGAAGGCGAGCTCGCCGATTTCCTCCATGAGAATTGGGACATCTTCGCATGGTCCCCCAAGGACATGCCGGGTGTTCTGAGGAAATTCGCCGAGCACAAACTACACGTTCGAGAAGACGCAAAGCCAGTCAAGCAACCCCTTCGCCGACTGTCGGAGGAGAAACGCAGAATTGTAGGGGAGGAGATAGCCCGGCTTTTGGCAGCCGGCTTCATTATGGAAGTTTTCTTTCCAGAGTGGCTCGCCAACCCGGTCCTCGTGCTGAAGAAGAACAACAAGTGGCGCATGTGCATAAACTACACAAGTCTCAACAAGGCCTGCCCCAAAGATCCCTTTGCCCTACCAACGATTGACCAAGTGATAGACTCCACAGCCGGATGCGAGCTGTTGAGTTTCTTGGATGCTTACTCCGGATATCACCAGATAAAGCTGGATCCGGACGACCGCCTGAAGACCGCCTTCATCACGCCATTTGGAGCCTTCTGCTACCTGACTATGACATTCGGCTTGAGAAATGCCGGTGCCACTTTTCAGCGTTGCATGCAGAAGTGCCTCCTCAAGCAACTCGGCAGAAACGCTCACGTTTATGTGGACGACATCGTTGTGAAGACGAAGAAACGCGGAACCTTGTTGGGAGACCTCAAGGAAACGTTTGAGAACTTACGCCGGTTCCAAATCAAGCTCAACCCCGAGAAATGCGTGTTCGGAGTGCCAGCCGGCCAGCTCCTAGGCTTCCTGGTCTCCGAACGCGGCATCGAATGCAACCCGGTGAAGATCAAGGCCATCAAGAGAATGGCGATCCCCACCAAGCTTCGAGACATTCAGAAGTTCACCGGGTGCTTGGCCTCCTTGAACCGCTTCATCAGCCGGCTCGGAGAGAAAGCTCTCCCCCTCTACCGCCTCATGAAGAAGAGCACTCACTTCGAGTGGAACGACCAGGCCGACCAAGCTTTTCACGAGCTGAAGAAGATGCTGGCCACGCCGCCCGTTCTGGCGGCGCCGACTGAGAAAGAGCCCATGCTTCTCTACATCGCCGCAACCAGCCGGGTGGTCAGCACCGTCATCATAGTCCAACGCCTAGAAGAAGGCCGAGCCCAGCCGGTCCAGAGGCCGATGTATTATCTGAGCGAGGTGCTGTCCGCCTCAAAGCAGAACTACCCGCACTACGAGAAGATGTGTTACGGCGTGTACTTCACCGCCAAGAAGCTGAAGCCCTACTTTCAAGAGCACCCCATCACGGTCGTATGCACCGCCCCGCTGGCCGAGATCATAGGCAGCCGGGACACATCCGGCCGGGTGGCGAAATGGGCCATTGAGCTGGCCCCTTACACGATCTTCTACCAGCCCCGCACCGCCATCAAGTCCCAAGCACTGGCCGACTTCCTCGTCGACTGGGCCGAGACCCAGTACCTGCCGCTGGCTCCCGACTCCACCCATTGGCGCATGCACTTCGACGGGTCCAAGATGCGCACCGGCTTGGGAGCCGGCGTCGTCCTTACCTCTCCCAAAGGCGACAAGCTCAGATACACGCTACAAATCCACTTTGCCGCCTCCAACAACGTGGCCGAGTACGAGGCGCTCATACACGGGCTCCGGCTTGCCAAAGAACTTGGCATTCGCCGGATCCTATGTTATGGCGACTCGGACCTGGTGGTCCAGCAATCATCCGGCGACTGGGACGCCAAGGACGCAAATATGGCGAGATACCGCTTCCTGGTCCAACAACTCAGCGGATACTTTGAAGGATGCGAGTTCTCCATGTACCGCGAGCCGACAACGAGCCAGCCGATGCCCTGGCTCGAATAGGCTCTACTCGGCAAGCAATTCCAACCGGCGTCGCTCTACAACGCCTCCTCAAGCCATCTATCAAGCCGTCTCCAGAGTCCGACTCCATCTTCGTGCCGCCTGACCCCGATGCGGCCGGGTCCGGCTCGAAGAACCAAGCAGGCGACCCCAAGACTCCCGCAGCCGGCCCGGGGACTTTGGCAACCGGCTCGGGGACTGCCACACCCGGCTCGGGGACTGCGGTAGCCGGCCCGGGGACTGCGCCTGCACAATAGCCAGCGGTCGACTCCAGCATTTCACCACCCAGCCCGCCCACCCTGGTGGCAGTAGCCACATTGGCGGTAAAAGAAGTCGCGGCTCCATCATGGGCTCAGTCCATCCTCAACTTCCTAGTAAACCAAGACCTGCCGACTGACGAAACAGAAGCAAGACAAGTCCAACGTCGAGCCGGAGCATACACAATCGTCAACAGAGAACTAGTCAAGCGCAGTGTCACTGGAATCCACCAACGGTGCGTCGAGCAAGAGAAGGGCATTGCAATCCTCAGAGACATTCACCAAGGAGAATGCGGCCACCATGCGGCCTCAAGATCACTTGTCGCCAAAGCCTTCCGCCATGGTTTCTTCTGGCCGACTGCTTTGGATGACGCCAAAGAATTAGTCAAACATTGCAAAGGGTGCCAACTCTTCAGCTCCAAGCAACACGTGCCGGCTTCAGCACTCAAGACCATTCCCCTCACTTGGCCCTTCGCCGTTTGGGGACTGGACATGGTGGGCCCATTCAAGACGGCGCGCGGCGGCATGACGCATTTGCTCGTCGCCGTGGACAAATTCATCAAGTGGATTGAGGCAAAGCCGATCAAGAAGCTGAATGGGCCGACTGCTGTGACGTTCATCGCAGACATAACAACTCAGTATGGCGTGCCACACAGCATCATCACCGACAATGGCACGAATTTTGCCAAAGGAGCCTTGGCACGTTTCTACGCAGCCCAAGGTATCCGACTGGACTTAGCATCCGTCGCCCACCCGCAGTCAAACGGCCAGGTCGAGCGAGCCAACGGCCTCATCCTCTCCGACATCAAGCCTCGACTGGTCGTACCTCTGGAGCGCTCAGCCGGCTGTTGGCTCGATGAGCTGCCGGCTGTCCTCTGGAGCCTGCGCACTACACCAAACAAGTCAACCGGCTTCACCCCTTTCTTCCTTGTACATGGTGCCGAGGCGGTCATCCCAACTGACATCGAGTTCGACTCGCCTCGAGTAACCATGTACACGGAAGCGGAGGCCAAGGAAGCACGAGAAGACGGCGTCGACCTGCTGGAAGAAAGCCGGCTGTTAGCCCTTAGCCGGTCTGCCATCTACCAGCAGGGTTTGCGCCACTACCACAGCCGGAAGGTCAGGCCAAGATCTTTCCAAGAGGGCGATCTTGTGCTCCGGCTGATCCAGCGAACAGCCAGCCAGCACAAGCTCTCAGCCCCTTGGGAAGGCCCCTTCGTCATCAGCCGAGCTCTAGGAAACGACTCCTACTACCTGATCGACTCACAGAAGCCGAAGGCACGCAAGAGAGACGACTCCGGCAAGGAGTCGGAACGACCATGGAACGCCAACCTCCTTCGAAGATTTTACAGTTGATGAAATGCAGTATGTATCGCGCTAACTTTTGTATTAAGTACGAGACAATAGGCCCCCCGAGGAGGGCTCGGGGACTGCCATCTCTTATTTATGAATGAAAAATATCATGCTTATGACCTTGTCATGTCATTTACTTATTCCGTCTGGCACCGAGTTCGACTAGTCGGCTCGGGGACTGGCCGACTAGAGTTATGTTAGAAGTCCTACCCGCAGTCAGACAAGTAGTGTGCCGGCTCCCAAGCCTTCTCTTGCAAAAAGTCGCAGTTCGAAGAACCGGCTGTCCGGCAGGCAAGAGTTAAAGGCAGGAACGGGCGCCCACACGAAAAACGGCTAGGGACTAACGGACTAATATAACAAAAGCCGGTTTCTCTCCCACCGCCGAATGGCTACCAGAGTAGCCGGCCGGCCGGTTTCCATTCACTTCACTTTAATCCAAGAAAGCTCAAGTACTTGCCTCCCCAAAGAGGGAAGGCGGCAAAGGAAAAAGCCTAAGGATAAAAAGCATACGCGAATGGAAACCAAACATGCACATAATAATATTTACATAAAAAGACCTCCGAGAGGCCAGCATTCAACATAGTTTGGATACACCCCCAGTGGGTGGAACTGCGAAAACTTAACAAAGATTGTTCAAAAGACAACAAGCAGGAAAGATAAAGACGGCAGGTCAAGCTGGCGGAGCGGCCGATGAGCCGGACTGGTTGGCGGAGACGGTCGTGCCGGCTGAAGGAGCGGCCGGCTGGCGAACTTCGGCTTGGTCGCCGCCTCCCGCAGAGGGCGCGCTTCCACGCGCCTCGTTGCTGGAGGCACGGTCGGCCTGAGGTCGGCCGGTTGTTCCACCAGCCGGCTCGACGTCTTCGCCGTCCTCCTCTTCGTCATCCTCGCCTTCGTCGGTGGAGGCAATCTCCTCCGCCGAGTCTTCGCCCACCGCCGGGTTCAGCCCGAACCACTCCTCCGGCTGAGCAACACCGTCATCATCGATTTCGGGTGCGAAAACGCTAATGTCGGTGCACTCGGCGATCGTCGAAGCTCGCTGGGCGATAGCCGGCCTCACCTCCTCCAGCTCCGCGTCGGCCTCCATCCGCCAAGTGCGCAGCTGGTCCAGGCTCAGCCCTGGGTACCAAGCCCGAACGAACTCCAACGCCCGTCCGGCTCTGAGGCAGGCCGCCGACGCCTTCCAAGCCTCAAAGCGACCAACTGTGACCTCCAGCCAGTCGGCAGTTCGGCTTGGGGTGCGGGGGATCGTCTCGCCGGGCTAGAGGGCGGCCAACACTTGCGCCCGGCACGTTGGAGCCGGCGAAGCATCCGATGAGCCGGCTGCAACCGCGCCTGGACAGCCAGGAGCTGCTCCCCAAGTGTCCGGTTCGCATCCGGCGCGATGTTGGCCCCCGCCTGACGACGCGCCTCGCGATGGGCCTCAATGCTTTGGGCGGCGAAGGCGGAGTAGCCGGGGAAGTAGTTTGCACCAAAAAACAAGCAGCAGCTCAAGATAAGCCAAAAACCCAGGCGCCAAGGGGCAGGGGAGGGCCGAGGAAGGCGGCTTACCATCGATCAAATCCTCGATCCGGCCGAAGCCTTCATCCAGGGCTCGCCAGGTCTCAGACCAGCTCGCCGCCTCGGTCTCATACTTCGCCTTCAAGGCGGCTTCGCTATCCTACGCCGCCTGCAGGGCCGCCTTGTGGCTCTCCTCTTGGTCGGCCAGCTTCTTGGCTAGGCGATCCCGTTCCTGGACCAAGGCGGCGTACTCGGCCTCCTTGGTATGAAGGGCGGCCTTCGCTTCGCCGAGCTCCTTCCTCAAGTCGGCGTTGGCCCCTGAAGACAAAGAAAAAGAGAAACCAATAAGGAAAGAGTCGTCAAGAAAGATCCGACCCGACTGCGCAGCAGTCGGCCCGAATCTCGGGGACTACACCCAGTGGGTGCGCTGACGCGCCCCCACAGGAGACAGACAAGATCGAGTACTTACTTCGGCTGTCGGCCAGGTCGTCGGTCCTCCGGCTCAACTCCCGAGCCTGGGAGTTCAAGGCGGCAGCACAAAGGTTGTGATATTCCTGAAAGTTCAGAAAAAAGCAAAGTAAGGTAGCCGTCGAGAAAGATCCGAGCCGACTGCGCAGCAGTCGGCCCGAATCTCGGGGACTACACCCAGTGGGTGCGCTGACGCGCCCCCACGGAAGAAATTAAGAAAGCAAAGCAGCCAAGAACAAAGGACTCACTCGGATGGTGGCTCGCGTCGACAAGAACTCCTGGGTGAACTGTTGCAGCAGGGCGGCCTGAGCTTGCAGCCGGCTCCGGACCCCTTGAGCCGCCACATTCAGCTCGCCAGTCCCCCCGCTGGGAGTCCACTCGGACGTGGCAGTGCAGGCCGCCTCCAGATCTTCCGCCGACTGGCTTGCGCCCGCGACTCGGCGCAACTCCGGCGGAGCGGCGCCTCCCCCTGCGTGCCGGCTCGTCGCCGGCTGCACCTCGAGGCCGGCTCTGTTCTCCGGCTCACCTCCGGTCAGCCCCTCTGGTGCCGCTGACGATTGGCCGCCTTGGCCCGCTCCGGTTGGCGCTGCTGACGGCGCTCTCCTCGCGAAGGCCACGGGGTCCTCCCCCCTCTCCATCAGCGGCGGGTCTTGGACGATCTCCTCCGCCAAGGGCAATGGGGTGTCGGGGGCTACGGCTCGGAGAGGAATGGCGAGCAGCGGAGGCTGGTTGCGCGAGCTTTCCGCCTCCGTCTCTGCGGTAGCCGCCTCTGTCTGGGCCTTGGCTGCCGCGTCGGCCTGCTCCCTCGCCGCCTGGGTGGCTGCCTTCTCCGCCGCCTCGCGCTCCTCCCGCGCTTCGCGGGCGTTCCGCTCTGTGGCCTCCCTGAGATCGGCGCGGGGGTCCACGCGGCAGGAGCTCGAAGACCCTCCAGCCGGCCCCACGATGGAGCCGCCCGGACCCCGCTCAAGGGAAAGCGGCGCCCTGTCCAGCAAGCGAGAAAAAGTTAAGAAGAATATTCGAAGAGAAAGAGAATGGTGAAGGGCATGCGACCAGGCAATCGGCGACTTACGCTGAAACCGCCTGAGGCTGCTTCACCGCCTTGCGGAAGCGGGCCGCCTTCGCGGCCGCCTCGTCTCGTTTTGTCGCTGCGGTGGAGGGCTTGGACTTCTTCGCCCGACTGCCGAAGAGGCCTGAAGCAGCTCGGCGCTTCTGCGCACCGCCGGCGGCCGGTGCGATGGACGAGCCCGCGCCCTGATAGTCGGCCGCCGGCTGGCGACACGGGGCGACTTCGGCTTCAGCATCGTCCGGCCAGTCCTCGAAGCTCGCGGTGAACCTTGAGCCTCCGGGCTCGGCGTTATCCCCCACGACAGCGTCTTCCATGGCGGCCGCCCCCAAGTCCGGGTCGTCAACGTCGTCCACCGTGCGGTCGGGGGCATACTAGCGTTCAATCCCTGCTGCCCCGGCCGGCGGCGGAAGAAGAGGGTTCTGCTCAAAAGAACTGACTGGTCAGAAGCCGGCCGTCACGAAGCCGGCTGACGACAAAAATAAGATAGAGAGAGAAGCTTACCACGGGCGGAGGATTGGCGCGAGAATATGGCGCCTTGCCGTATTGCCAGTCCCCGGCGAGCTTGCAGTTGGCGATGTAATTAACCACGAGCGCCACCTCCGTGTGGGGCATTGCCCATGTGCTCAGCCGGCTTGGGTCGAAGCGGCCGCTCATCTGACACATCATATGGGGCCGGCTTTGGAGAGGAAGAATCTGGCGCTCCACGAAGGCGGCCACCAAGTCGGCCCCGCGCAGGCCTTCCGACTGGATCATCACCCGAAGCCGGGAGACGGCGGCGTTCCCGGCCGGAGACAGTGACCGGGACCGGAAACCCCACGAGGGCTGCCTCCCAGCCGGCGGGCCGGCTACGTAAGCCGGCAGGTTGATGTAGTCTCCTTGCTCGGCGACGTTCCTCACGTAGAAGTACGATTTTTGCCAGACCTTCACCGACTGGATTAGGGGGATGGACGGGAACGGATTGTTCTCGCTCACCCTCCTCATGGCGATGAAGGCCCCGTAGGGTGCGGGCACGCCGGCGACGACGGTGCCGAGTTTGCTCTGGAAGAACTCTCCCCAGAGCTCCAGCGTGGGGAGCAGCCCCAAGAAGCCTTCGCAGAGGGAGACGAAGGCCGACAGCAGCATCACCGCATTGGGCGTGAGGTGATGCGGCTGGAGGTTGTAGAACTCGAGGAAGGAGCGCAGAAATCCGCTCGCCGGAAGGCCGAAGCCGCGTAGGCAGTGCGAGTGGAAGACGACCCGCTCGCCCTCCTCCGGCGCCGGCGAGATCTCCGTCTCCGGCGCCAGGCGGACCTACACAAGGTTGGCGCCGGGCAGGCGCCGAGTCTGGCGGAGGAACTCCACATGGTCTTCATGGACGTTGAAGCCGTCCCACGAGCTTGACAACGCCATGGGAGCGAGGCGATGTAGAGACGCGGCGGCACTGAGACGGGAGGCTGCGGCGGCAACAAGAGGAAGAAACGAGGATTAGGAGGGGCGGAGCGAGAGAGAGCGTGTGAACCTCTGTCGCTCTCCCTCCTTCCCCTACTTATAGGCTCGCGTGGCGGAGCCGAGGAGGCGCGGCGTGGGGAAGCGTGGGGATCGATCGTGCCCACTCCCCACGTCCTGCGATTATTGAGCCTTAACGGCGAAACAAAACTGCCTCGGGAAGGCGAGCGGCCCCTGTGGGCCACGGAAGATCCGCGCCCGGACCAAGGCTCGCGAGTGGCGGGCCCGGGCCTGCGGCGGCGTCCAGTAGCGCGCGTGCGCTCGCGGGATCTCGCTGCCATGTGGCTGCGGGAGGGCCCGTGGTCAGCACGCAGGTCCCCCCCTCCTCCCACCTACAAGACGCGGGGCTCTCTGAAGTCGGCATACGCCCGCAAAGCCGGCTCTTCAGGATGGGAAGCTGACCAAGCTTCTCATCCCCCTGCTCGCCTCGGAGCTCGATCAGCTTCGGGGACTACTATCGGAGTAAATAGCCATGGGTAGCCTAGCCGGCTTCCCCTGGCCCTTCTGAAAAAATTACGAGCCCGCCCGGCTCTCAAGAATCCAAGACATGGGGCCGCCTTCCCCTTGCTGGCTGCCACCCAGGCCGGCTTTCGGAAGGCGGTCCGACTTTAGCCCTCATGAGAAGGCCGACTCCAAGAAGCCGGCCATGAGAAGGCCGACTCCAAGAAGCCGGCTCCCATAAAGCGGTCGAGACCGTACCCTCAAAGTTTGCACCCACCTAACGGCGGTGCGATGGGGCGTGGCTACAGTGAAGCCTGCCACCCCCGAATCCCGGAGCACGCCTGGCACAGTGTGCCATACGGAGTAGGCATGACCCGTCCGGCGCAGCACTGTTGCCATGTTGACTTTGGTGTCACCCACGACGGGCCGCCAGCGTGGCCCACAGATGGTGGGCCCCTTTGAGCAGAGAGATGCCCGAAGGCGGCCACGCCTCCAACCAGTCGGCCCAAGACAGAGCCGGCTCCCCGCAGCCGGCTTGCCGCCTCCCTCGAAGAAGACGCCCCATTAAGGAGACAAGACGCGGTGAGGCTACAGCGATCGCCTGACAGGCGGCGATACTGTAGCCGCGCTTACCACGACGAAGCCCACATCAACAAGATGGAGCCACAGTAACCAGCCACCGACCAGGCCCTGGACAGTGGGGCCTGCCTGTCGACCAAGGGGCCGGCAGCCGGCGGGACCCACCAGTCGGCGGGCCCCAGCAGCCGGCGCAGAAGCCGGCGAGCGCAGTCACAGACGGCTGGGCCCCGTGCCCAGTCGGATTACCATTGTACCCCCGGGGGGTAGGCCTATATAAACCCCCCGGGGTACCCATGCAAAGGGTTGGACCCCCTACTAGTTCTAGACACCACACAAGGAGAAGAAGCAGGCTAGCCGTGCCCTTCTTCCTCCTCCCACCAAACAGCTCAAGGAGCGTTGTGTAGCTACTTGATTCATCAAGTGAACATGAGGAGACCCGAAGCTGGGTAAGATCCGCCGGCGTGCATGTCTTCGCCTTATCCCGTTTCTAGGCACCGGCGATGTCTTACTGGCTCCCACAATGATAAGCCACCCGTTGGCATATGTCCTACCTACCACCCGACACCAGGTACCGCGTCGTCCTGGAGGGAATGGAGACGGTCTTCAGGGAGCCTCCTGAGCCCCCAGAGCCTCCCGAGGCTCAGGGCTCCGGTGGATCATGAGGAGTCGTTTCTTCGACACACGCCTTCAGCTGCACCAACTCTATTTCGTCTAGAGAACCAGGTGACATCTTTCAAGCTCGTTAAGCTAGGAGCGGCCCTTGGGCTACATCATTCCCAGGCCGTGTGGGTCCGTCCCTACGGCATGTATCCCATTTTCTTATGTCTTTCGCTTACCTTGCTGGGGGCGCCCCTCGGGCTGCATCATCCCCAAGCCGCTCGGGTCGAACCCTGTGGCATGTATCTTCCTGCATTTACCCAAGCTGATTTGCCTTCCCTACTTTACCTTCCTACGGTCATCATCTGCCCGATCATCGCCCCCCACAGGGCCTCCTCACAGGCACGACGCTGGTGCATGGGGCCGTCCCTGCGACGTCGGCAAACCTGAGCGGTCGAGATCTGGCTCGCGGCACGCCCCACGCACGTCACCTCACCAGGCCCTCGGTGCCTTCATTTCATCCAGACCAACCAGCGGCAGGATGACGGCTGTAATGGCAAACCCTGTTCTTCTTGTGCCTGTTCACAGGGACCCCGCGGGAAGGATAGCAGGCGGCACCGCGAGTCTCCTTTTCTCTCGTGCAATTCACTTGCGGGGCTCCTGAGCATCGCGACTCAAGAGCTCTTACTGGCTCTCCTGCCCTCACCCCCTGGCCTTGACCACGGAATCACGGCCTGGCATACCAGCGGCAGCTGAGCTCACTCGAGGGCCGGGACCTGAGGACGCAGAGCACTAAGGAGAGCATGGGAGGAGGGAAACTTGTATGGGCCGGCCCGGCTATGCCGCACAAGTTGGCGCGCAGCCCCAGCGCAACGTCAGGAATCGTCATGAAGTTCTCAAGATAAGTCTCGCCCTCGGACCGGCTAAATGTCTGGGTCTCATGGGCACTCACGCCTTGCCGCAATCCCGTTGCGGCCACATCAACTCCCTTTCTTCCATAACCATGGCCGCTTGAGCGCTAAGGGGGACCTCCTGAGCATCGCGCCTCAGGGGCTCTTACTGGACCTCGGGCCGCACACCTCCTCGCCTTGACCACGGCATGCGACCTAGCATACTAGCGACGGTTGTAGCCTTCCTAGGGACCGGGACCTGTCGACGTAGAGCAACAAGCTATCGTGAGGAAAGAAAGGGGGTACCAAGCCTTAACGGGACGCGCGTTCATCAAATCTTCATAACAGGGAAGAAAAGCACAAAAGACATTACAGACCCTTACATGCCCCCACGGGGCGCTTCATGATTCTTCGCAGGAAACAAAAGCTAAAAGTGAAGAGGATCCTATCTACACCCCCCTCGTGGCAGACGCCATCATCAAAAGTGGGCCATGGGGGGCCGACGCCAACCCCATCCAGATCAGCGGCGGCGGCCGGACGCGGTAACTGCTCCGAGCACGGCGAGAGCTCGGGGGCACGTAGTTGTCGTTGCTCGTCTCCGGAGTCTCGTAGAGCTCAGGAGAGCTGCTGGACTCCCAAGGGTTGCTGCTGCTGGAGTGGCCGCGAGCGGAGCACGCATCAGCCTCGCGCTCCTCTCCGGAGCAGCCCTCTAGGCGGCGGCCCTCGGCGTCGAAGACCTTGAAGAAGAGCGTGGAGACGCCGTCGTACTCAAGATGGATTGCGAGGGCGCCCCTCGCGTGGCAGACCCACGCGATCTCGCTCCAGCCGCGGGTCATGAAGATCTTGCCAGAGGGGACTGCTTCGATCTCCGCTCCAGTCGCAGGAGCGCCGCCGTCGGCGTGCTGCATCACGTCAGAGAAAAAACGCGGGAAGCAGATCCAAGAGCTTGGCGGCATCGGTGCCCACAGCACCAGCTCATGCGAGGAGTCCGCGGAGTGGATTCCGGGGGCGACGGCGCGCGTCGCCGTGGCGCGGCGACCCCGAGCGCGGCGCCGGTGGCGCTACTCGTCGCCCCGCCCTCCTGAGCCCTCGGCTTGGGCGTACAGGGGTAGCGGATACCCTGGAGGAGGCCGCTCACACCAAGGCCTTGCCACCACCTGCATCGCCGCTTCTTCACGGTGGTGGATCGAACTCTTCTTCGGCGGGAGTTGCTCCGGGACATCCCGGGGGGCTTTCCCCTTTTCTTCGGCGGAGAACCTTCTGATAGGGGCCATTCGTGCTAGCAGTGGAGCGACGAAGAAGAAGAAGCAAGCGAGGAAGAGAAGGGCGATGGGGGCTCCGCCCCCACCCCATTTATAGCAAGAGAAGGCCAACCGGCACCTCCCACAACCGCAGGTAATGATGGTTTCCCTTGCATGTCGCAAGGACTCGTCAAGTCGTGCAGTCACCGAGGCAGCATGGGGAAGCGGAGACACCCACATCCAATCAACCGCCACGCGTCAACAAAGGCCGCAGGCTTTGGGGGGCCGCGGTGCTCCATGCTTGGCCCTTGGCTTCACCGCGAAGCCAAGCCCGGAGCGCACCTTGAGCGCAGCGTCCTTGTTTCCTCTTTGGTGTTAAGGAAACTAGCGCAGGCGACGAGTACCGAGGCATCACGCAAAGGTTTCCATTTTGGTGCAACAATACCAAGACCAGAAGAACGGCAAGACGGAGGTCATCGTGGAGCCCGGCGTCACCACCAGAGCCTTTCGCAGGCGCAGACCACCTTTTGTCAGGATAGCTTGTACTAGCTGTCCCCCTTCAAATTAGCCTGCCATTGTTGGCTCCCTTCCCGCCCAATATTTGGGAAGAGGACCAGGGCCTCTATAAGTAGGGCTAGCCAACACCATTGAAAGGGGGCGAGGAGACGACATCTTAGATCACTCTCTCACCCACACAAGTTAGCCACGCACAAGAACAGCTCAACCTCAGGAGGCTGTTCTTCCCCTTGTATTGTTCATCATCAGCCCAAGAGGCAATCCACCACCACCACACTGGAGTAGGGTGTTACACCACAACGGTGGCCCGAACCAGTATAAATCCTGTGTCTTTCTGTGTTGCGAGTTCGTCGAGTTGGTCCGCGAGATCTTAGTGAGCTAGGGCGTAGATCAGTAGGAGGGAAAGAATTCGCGCGCACCCAAGTGTTCGAACCTTAAGGGTTTGCCGGAACCCCACATCCGACACATATCCCTCCTCAGTCTGGTAGAATTGCACAGCATCGGCGGTACTCTTCGGAAGATCCATGAAAGCATCTGGAGAACTCCACAGTCGGTTAAGCAAGGCATATCTCTGATCGCCAAACATAGTCTGTAAAAGAAAGCGCTTACCAGCCGCTATCTGTCCGGCCTACCGAATCTCCTCGCAAGCCGCTCTCGATTCAGACCGAGCGTCTTTCGCCTCTTGAAGGGCCTTGTCAAGTTCGGTTTCCTTGGCTTTATTCTCCTTCTCGAGGGTCTCGCACTTGCAGGCAGTGTCCTTGAGTTCTTGCTCTACGATAGATATCCGCTCCTCACATTGGCGCTGGGTGGCTTGTTCGGCCTTGAACTCCGCAGCCACTTTATCAGGGGTTGTATTCCTCACCCGAGCATGTTCCTTGGCGCGGGTAAGTTCACCCCTGAGGGTCTCAACCCTGGCAGCGCCATCAACAGTTATGCAAAATAATAGTGTTTGAATTTCAACCTATTGTTCGCACATTAATATGGGCATAAAAGGGATGTTCGAAGCATACCTTGCGCTTTGTCGAGCCACTTGTTAATTAGGACAATGTCCTCATCGGCCAGCTTTAGTTTCTGCTTTAGTTCGGAAACCTCCGCGGCCTGGGTGGTTGCCACTAATAGTGAAGCATGTTTTTCTAGTTAAATAAGTATGTTACTTCCCTCAGATATCTATAGATCCTCTGTTCGCCCTTCTTCATGGGCCACCAAAGTCTCAGGGGCTACTATCTATATACAGGCGTATTTGTTCATATGGAAGGCAGCTAAAGACATTACACCGCATACCTCGAAGCCTATTAGTAGGCTCGTGAAGGCTTCATTTAGCCCACTTTTGCAGACTGAATCTTCTCAAACACCGTACCGATCAAGGTACGGTGCTCCTCCAAAACGTACACACTCTAAAGTACGTCCATCAGGCTGTTCGGCACTTCAGGGTTCATTGAGGTCACCGCAGTAAAGGGCCGCTCACCCAACTCTGGATCTGTCTCTAGAGCGGTATTCGGCTGGGGGGGCAAACAGTCCAGGGCCCCCATCGTTTGTCTTCACGGGGCCGCACCTCCTATGCCCTCAACAACCAAGGCATTCCCCTCCGTTGCCATGTTGATGGTCCCCTGTACCACTCGGCCATCCGGAGAAGCACTCCGGGATGACACCTCAATGTCGTCTGCCCTTGGGGGCAAGGAAGCTTGTGGTGGTGTCTCACACTCCATCATCTCCGGCAGTAGATCCCCCGATGACGATGATACTTGAGGGAGATCGCGGGCCGGACTGAAACACGTAATTTGACATTATTCTCTCAACTCGCAAAGGATTGAAAATATGTGAAGCATCCTTATGTACTTATGATGCGGCAATACGCTTGCTCCTGGGGCGGTGCTTTGGGATTGCTTCGGCGTCTGAATCCGAGTCATCCTAAAAGGATATCCTTCCCCTCTTGGACGCTCCCTCCTCCGGATCTGTGTAGGCCGCCCTCTTAATCCCTTTGAGGGAATGGATCTCTTCTTCCTCCTCCCCCTCCTCCTCATCTTCATCTTCCTCGTGGGAGGAAAGAGCCTCGGTCCCTCCGGACGTAGCGCCCGAAGTACCTTCATGGTGGAGACCATCACCGGCCTCCTTGCCCTTCTTCTTGTCTTTCTTTGCCGACACCTGGTAGGGCACTGGGACCAGCATCCTCATTAACAGAGGTTCGGCTGAGTCTTCAGGGAGTGGAGCCGGACATCTGATCTACTTTGCTTTCTTTATCCAACCCCGTTTAAGAGGCGGAATTTTCAGTACCCCTCCCTAAAGATTGACGAACTAGGTAATGTTCGGAAATTTAACACTTACTGGGGATGCTGGATTTTCGTAGTCGAGTCTAGTGTCATCAGACGTCCATGGCCACGTCTTCTGATTCTTGAAGAGCAACTTCCAGATCCCTTTATTCGTCATGCCAAAGAATCGCTTCAGGGTCTGTGGCCCTTCCGGATTAAACTCCCACATGTTGAGAGGTCGTCATTGGCAGGGGAGAGCTCGGCGGATAAGCATCACCTGGACCACGTCGGCCAGGGTGATGTCCTTTTCTATCATACTCTTGATGCATTTTTGCAGCATCAACACCTCATTAGAGGATCCCCAGTCTAGACCTTTGTTGGTCCAAGAAGCAAGCCGCTACGGGGGACCGGATCTGAAAGCAGGAGCGGCCGCCCACTTGGTGACGCGGGATTCGGTGATTTAGAACCACTCCTGCTACCATACCTTTACTGTGTCCACAAATTTCCCTTTGGGCCAAGTAAGATGGCGGAGCTTGCTCACCATAGCGCCGCCACACTCGGCGTGTTGACCGTCGACCACCTTTGGCTTCACATTGAAGACCTTGAGCCACAGGCCGAAGTGTGGGGGAACGCGGAGGAATGCCTCGCACACGACAATGAACACCGGGATGTGAAGGAAGGAATTCGGTGGAAAATCGTGCAAATCCATCCCATAGTAAAACATGAGACCTCCGACGAAGGGATGGAGGGCAAACCCGAGTCCTTGAAGGAAGTGGGGGATAAATACCACCCTTTCACCAGACTTTGGGGTAGGGATGACCAGCCCTGGGGTAGGAAGCCTGTGTGTAATCTCCACCGTCAAGTACCTCGCCTCCCGTAGATCCTTGATGTCCTTCTCCTTTACGGAAGAGGCCATCCACTTGCCCTGGGAATCGGATCCAGCCATGGCTGGAGAAGTGGGGTGAAGGGAAAGATTGGGATTGGGGCGCTGGAGCTCGAGGATGTAGAAGCAGGAAGGGAGGAAGGTGCGGGGAAGAGGGATAGATCCTTATCCTTTTATAAAGGTAGTGAATGTCAAGTGCCTCCTCCCCAGCCTTAAAATTCGCCTACTCCCAAGGGGTCGTGCGAACGGCACGGTTAGATTTCACAATCCCATATTGATGAGAATCCCGCAATAAGGGAACACGATCTCTGTTTTAACGAGACGTGTTGATAGAGGCCGTGCCACGACGTGCGGAGTAGGAGGTCACAAAACGGTTCGAAATAATGATAAAGTCAGAACATAATGTCTCGCCGAAGAAGCTATCGGTGGATGTGGCTTATTTTCTGTGAGTGTTTCACCCTTGTGGTTCAGGGTTGTAACTGATTTTACACAACCGAATATAGTTCTTTTTGTTCAGCTACTTTGGAGTATTCAGAGGAGGAACCCACCTTGCAATACCGAAGACAATCTGCACACCGGACATATCATCATTGAAGCCTGGTTCAGGGGCTACTAAGGGAGTCCTGGATTAGGGGGTCCTCAGACGTCTGGGCTATGTGACGTGGGTCGGACTCATGGGCCGTGAAGATACAAGATGGAAGGCGTTCCCCCGTGTCTGGATGGGACTCTACTTGGCATGGAAGGCAAGCTTGGCGTACAGATATGAAGATTCCTTTCTCTGTAAACCGACTCTGTACAACCCTAGCCCCCTCCCGTGTCTATATAAACCAAAGGGTTTAGTCTGTAGAGGCGATCATAATCATACAGGCTAGACATCTAGGGTTTAGCCATTACGATCTTGAGGTAGATCAACTCTTGTAACCCCTATACTCATCAAAGTCAATCAAGTAGGAAGTAGGTTATTACCTCAATTAAGAGGGCCCGAACCTGGGTAAACATCATGTCCCTGCCTCCTGTTACCTTCGATCCTTAGACGCATAGTTTGGGAGCCCCTACCCGAGATCTGCCGGTTTTGACACCGATAGGGGGGTCCTTCCCACACGACCCAGAAATCGTCGGGGATAGGCGACACCAAATGAGCTCGTGTACGATAGGGCGAGGTATCGAAACCCAATGATTTCCGTAGGTATGTACATCCCACATGGTGAATCCCAGAAAAACATTTCCGTAGGTATGTATATCACACACAGTCAATCCAAGGAATACATTTCCGTTCTTATGTACATCCCACACTGTCAATCCAGGGAAAACGTTTCCGCTCTTATGTACATCCCACACAGTCAATCCAGGGAAAACGTTTCCCCTCTTATGTACATCCCACACAGTCAATCCAGGGAAAACGTTTTCGTTCGTATCATCGTATGTACATCCCACACAGTTTTATGTGGAGGCTCATGTGTGAAAGGTGTAACTATCACACACGCTCTGCCTTGGTTAACTATTTGCTTTTATCAACTACATCACACATGATTTGATGAAGAAAACTATGTGGCATTGGGCTATCCATCACAAGCGCTTTTACTGCTAGAACCGTTTGCAAAGTTCAATGACACATTTGGTAGGTTTATTAGTTTACAAATAATAATTCCAGTATTAAGCAAATTCACATTTCACATCGAACAGATGTTTTCCAATTTCATATCAGGCACATAAATATATTATAACATCACAGTACGATAGCTAAATGAAAACAACACAGTACAACATATAGCTAGTTCAACTTCATAAGAACAATATGAGAACAATATATTCAATTCCCTAATCGAGATCAGCCAGGCTCGTCTTATACACCTCTGGTTTCAGTTCAGTAAGAACCTGTTTTGCACTGGCCAACTGGGAAAGTGCATCCACCTTCGCCAACACCATCTTAGCGAAGTCTGAATTAAAAAATCTGAGCTCATTCTCCACCTTCCTCTTTTTATCGTGCATCTTTAAATATTCTTCAGCGTTGACAACAATTTCTCTAAGCCCACATCTGTTGTCCTCCTCATACATGCTCCAGAGCTTCGCTAGGCACATCTTCAAAGACTCTGGCCACTCTTGATCAACCCACTCCAAGTAAGGACACTTCCGTTCATCCTGTAATATTTAAAACTAGATCAGTAACAATTGTAGGGGAAATGGGTTTATAGCAACATAGAAAATCACCAATTCTTATTTTGAAAAACTGAAGAAACATGTTAATTATGACATATATTCTCAAAAAGATCAATGTTCAAATGAATTAATTGCTACTGAGACAACAACCAAATTCTGGAACATCATAAGCTATAATTAACTACAACAATGCTACAGGTTCTTACTCATGTATAATAAATAACAAATTGAACATTTTATGAGGAAGGTAAATATAACTGCAATAGCATAGCGATAGTGTTTGGATGACAGCAAATTGGTAGTAACAAGTGTATACATGCACAAATTTAGTAACATAGAACTAATAGCACTAAGGTCGTCCACTATGTATGCCACAACTGGTGTAAAGACAACTATTGCTAAATCTTGCACCGGTGCATGTACTGGCGAGCCGATGCAATGGAAAAAAATCAGGGACCCAGACTCCAGAGCGCGTAGTTGCTCCGATGCCTAGTTCCTTCGTGCTATAAAGATTTAGTATTTTTACTACTTGGCTGCTCGGATGTGTGGACCAAAGTTGGCTGCACAAACTACTGAAGTGGTGCCAAATAATTTTCTAATGTCACCGCTGATGAGATGGCAACAATTTAAGATACTTGGTACAAACTATGACACTATCTTAGGATGCATTTGGTTGAAGGTGTGGTATGAATGGGTTGGGACCGTGACAGTGTCTGAATCACATCTAACAAATGATTTGTAACAACGAAAGAGGGTCTAACTTTCTCTGCACATGCCAGAAACTTCCTCCCATTGTCCACAGATTCAAATGCAACTAGCTTCACGCATGGAGATTGATGGTGACAACGAGCACATAGAGCTTCAGCCACCCCGCTCCATTCGTTGCCACTGATGGTCCTAGGAAGCTACAAGGGGAAGAAATGACTCAAATCGACAGCCGGGTAAAAATCCTTCATTCCAAGTCATAGCTCGAGAGAGAGAAGAGAGGCATACCCGGGTGGTGAAGGAGTCTTCGCGGGAGGAGGAACCGCTGGAGAGGTCTTTGAACAAGACCATGGCGACCCCGGCGGTAGGATGCCAGACGACAAGAGCGAGGAAGCGGATATAGCTTAGGAAGGAAGTAGCAAACAGGGGAAATGTGACTTGTGGTCGGGGAGAAAAGGGGTGGGGAAGGGGGAGGGGGCGGGGTTAGATATTTTGGCGGTAGGCCAAAAATTTTGAAATGTGGAGGGAAACTTTGCGTGCGGTGCCGCTGGACCATTCACTTTGAATGATTGTGTGCATCGCAAATGATTCTTCTGATTTACGCACATGGGATGAGTTTGATAATTCAAATTTTGGTGGAAGTTTCCCCGGGTACGTCATTGCATGATTTAACATTGCTTGCTAATTTGGGCACACAAAAGAGCGTACAGCAGACAGACCACACTTACTGAATCGAGCAATTTTAGTAATTAAACAGAGCCAGTTTACCTAAACATTGCTCTAACAAAATACCAGCATTAAAAACAAAGTCGAAGTATGCATAATTTTAACAAATCCGGCGCCGCGCCGGCCTATGCATCGCCGGTGTGAGATGAGACGTCGATGACTTGTCCTGGCGACATGCCGCCGTTGGTGGACTCCGTGTCCCCCCTGCTGAAGTCGATCGCGTCCTAGTCCTCGTCCTTGTCCTCGGTGACGCCCTCAAGGTTGTAGTACTCATAGTAGTCGATGCGCCAAAGCTCGCGGTGGTACTCCACCACCAATTCCTCGACAGACAAACTCTTCTCTACCTCGAACTCGGCCACGCGCAACTCCTGCTCCGGGCGCTCCTCGATCTCCGCCGCCTCCTGCATCTCCAGCTCTCGTTCGGCGACCTCATCAGGAAGCAGCTGCTCCATGCCCATCGTCGCCTTTTCGGACATGGGTTGCATGCTGGAGTCTGAGGTGGCCTGGAATATCTTAAGGAGGGAGACTTAAATAGACCTAGATATTTTCATCGCAAATGGTTCCTAGAAAACAACTGTGTGTGATGTTGTAGATATTTTTTATTAGCTGTGAAAGACGAATTTGGAGTAAAGTGGCAACGGATGGTGTTTTAAATGTACGAGAAATTTTGTAGTACTAATACAACTGTCATGTCAAATTTTGGAAAATTTCAGGGGTCATTTGACCTTTAAGACATTTAAGTGATTTTCTAGCCATTTAATGACCGTAATTGAAATTTGAACTACATGTACATGCAACAGCTAACCATACTGGTTTGAAAAGTCATATTTTGTGTACCTGTGTGCGATTTAATTCCATGTGCAGGAAATTTGAAGGAATTTTCAAACATATTGGTCTAACGGCTATGACACAATTAAGCATGGAGTGCCATGGCATTTAAATTCAAAAAAAAATATCAGAAACACATGAAACTTTGGTTGATGTAATGTCATGCCACCAAGATGATGTGGTAAAAAATTTGGCATGTGTGACGAAAGTTTGGACACATACCCCTCACAAACCGGAGCAACTCACTAGAAGGCTCGTGGTTCCGAGAGGTAACATTGCATGTTTGATGACGAAGGGGAGATAGCTTCCTCTTACGACCTTCAAATTTTCTGTACGTTTAACATGCACTACTACAACTGTAAAATTTGGAAAATTCTAGGGGTCATTTGACCTTTTAAAGACATTTGAGTGATTTTCTCGCCATTTAATGACCGTAATTCAAATTTGAACTACATCTACATGCAACACCTAACCATAACGGTTTGAAAAATCATATTAGTGTACTTGTGTGCGAGTAAATTTCATGTGCAATAAATTAGAAGAAATTTTCAAACATATTGGTCTCACGACATGGCCACATGCATATGTATGCATGGAGTGCTATGGCATTTTAATTCCAAATAATTAAAAACTGATCAGAAACACATGAAACCTTGCTAGATGTAATGTCATGCCACCAAGATGATGTGGTTAAACAATTGGCATGTTTGGACACACACCCCTCACAAACCGGAGCAACTCACTAAAAGGCTGGTGGTTTCGAGAGGGAAGAATGCATGTTTGATGACGAATAGGAGATAGCTTCCTCTTACGGCCTTCAAATTTTTTCTACGTTTAACGTGCACTACTACAACTGTATGGTGAAAATTTGGAAATTTCTTGGGGTCATTTGACCGTTTTAAAGACATTTAAGTGATTTTCTAGCCATTTACTGACCATAATTCAAATTTGAACTACATCTACATGCAACGCCTAACAATAACTGTTTGAAAAATCATATTTGTGTACTTGTGTGCGAGTTTATTCCATGTGCAGTAAATTAGAAGGAATTTTCAAACATATTGGTCTCACGGCATGGCTACATGCATATGTATGCATGGAGTGCCAGGGCATTTTAATTCAAAAAATAAAAAATGATCAGAAACAAATGAAACCTTGCTTGATGTAATGTCACGCCACCAAGATGATGTGGTAAAAAAATTGGCATGTTTGACGAAAATTTGGACACATACCCCTCACAAACCGGAGCGACTCACTAGAAGGCTCGTGGTTCCGAGAGGTAACATTGCATGTTTGATGACGAATAGGAGATAGCTTCCTCTTACGGCCTTCAAATTTTTTCTATGTTTAACATGCACTATTACGACTGTAATGTGAAAATTTGGAAAATTCTAGGGGTCATTTGACCTTTTAAATATATTTAAGTGATTTTCTAACCATTTAATGACCGTAATTCAAATTTGAACTACATCTACATGCAACGGCTAACCATAGTGGTTTCAAAATCATATTTGTGTACTTTTGTGCGAGTTAATTCCATGTGCAGTAAATTTGAAGGAATTTTCAAACATATTGGTCTCACGACATGGACACATGCATATGTATGCATGGAGTGCCATGGCATTTTAATTCCAAAAAATGAAAAAATCATTAGAAAAATATGAAACCTTGCTTGATGTAATGTCATGCCACCAAGATGTTGTGGTAAAAAAATTGGCATGTGTGACGAAAGTTTGGACACACCCCTCACAAACCGGAGCAACTCACTAGAAGGCTCGTGGTTCCGAGAGGAAACAATGCATGTTTGATAGCGAACAGGAGATAGCTTCCTGTTACGGCCTTCTAATTTTTTTTGTACGTTTATCATGCACTACTACAATTGTACTGTGAAAATTTGGAAAATTCCAGCGGTCATTTGACCTTTTAAAGACATTTAAGTGATTTTCTAGCCATTTAATGACCGTAATTCAAATTGGAACTACATCTACATGCAACAGCTAACCATAACGGTTTGAAAAATCATATTTGTGTACTTGTGTGCAAGTTAATTCCATGTGGAGTAAAATAGAAGGAATTTTCAAACATATTGGTCACAGGGCATGGGCACATGCATGGAGTGCCATGGCATTTTAATTCCAAAAAAATTAAAAATGATCAGAAAAATATGAAACCTTGCTTGATGTAATGTCATGCCACCAAGATGATGTAGTAAAAAAATTGGCCTGTTTGATGAAAGTTTGGACACACACCCCTCACAAACTGGTGCAACTCACTAGAAGGTTCGTGGTTCTCAGAGGAAACAATGCATGTTTGAGGACGAACGGGAGATAGCTTCCTCTTACGGCCTTCAATTTTTTTTCTACATTTAATGTGCACTAATACAACTGTCATGTGAAATTTTGGAAAATTTCAGGGGTCATTTGACCTTTTAAAGACATTTATTTGATTGTCTAGCCATTTAATGACCATAATTCAAATTTGAATTACATCTGCATGCAATGCCTAACCATAAAAGTTTGAACAATCATATTTTCGTGTACTTGTGTGCGAGTTAAAAAATCATCAGATGATGTAAATATTTGTTGTTCAAAAAAGAAAATGTAAAGTCCTGGCAAGACAACCGGCTCCCACACGATTGGCACTCTATCTCGCGACTCGAGGTTTGGTAGGTGAGTGGCGGGGATCATATATCAGACACGGTTCTGTATTGGAAACCATCAGCTATTATGTTCACACATGGATTTTGCTGCGGGAATCGTGTGTAATTCAAACTACAGTACTCGTAAATTCAGGTGACCGGCGCGTGTACTGTTCCCGTCGGTCTATATTCCGGCCGCCAATAAATACTACCTTGCTCACGTTGTCCCGCCTGCATTCTCATCTACATCCTGCCCTCGCTCGCCCTCTCTCTCTCTCTCAAATCTCTGTCATGGCGCCGCCGGTCTGCCCACGTGCCGACGAGGAGTCGCCGCCCCCCGAGGACGCTCACTCGAATAGCAGCGACGAGGACCACTATGCGCCACCGGACGAGGTTGCGCCGGACCCCCAACTTTGGATTGGTTTTGGGGCCACTACA
The DNA here is from genome assembly GCF_003073215.2 of Triticum urartu. Lineage (NCBI taxonomy): Eukaryota > Viridiplantae > Streptophyta > Magnoliopsida > Poales > Poaceae > Triticum > Triticum urartu. Next base: position 438,430,507 of record NC_053025.1, on the reverse strand, counting down.
ATCTTTCTCTGCGGAAGTCGCTGTTGTCGGTTGAGAAAGCCAGGAAAGTGGCGTTCAAGAAGGAGATGGCGGAGGAGGAAGCCAGGTACTAGGCGGCTTGTGAAGCCCGTGATGCCGCCTGGAATAAGGAGGTGGCGGAGCTTTGGGGGTGGGTGCGTTGTCGTGCGGAGGAGGTGTACGAAGACGGGTACTTCACGAGGAAGGTCATAGGTGCTACGCGCCTCGTCGCTGCGTGGAGGTGGGCCGATAAGCAACAGCGTGCTACCGACGAGGAGCTCCGGTGGGTGCCCAATGAAATGGCAAGATCGTTTGCGCGCGTCTGCCAGCAAGAGACAGATTGGTGGCGGAGTATTTCCTTCGCACTGGGAAGACGTCGCGCACCAGGGATTTGTTGGCGAGGGGCTGCCGGAATACTGGCTCCCTGAGGGATTATTAGTGTTTTAGTATTGTTCGTTTTTAATTTTATGCATTGTACCTAGTAGTTAAGTATCATCACGTATATGTGATGATATTATATATATTTTTTTGTAATGAACTAATGAACAATTAATATATATATATATATATTATGAATTCCATTTTTTATCTGTTTTTGTATACTAATTTGAACCTAGCTGTTATCATCCACATATACAGAATGGAAAGTGTATATACACACATTGAAACAGAACATATAAGAACGGAAAACAGAATACACACATTGAAACAGAGGAATAAACAGAGCAATACTATGATTGCCGTGAATACATACCTATCAACGTCGAAACAACTCAACAAAATAAAACGCGTCCATGGGACCATGACTAGAAGCCCTTGCCTACGGTAGCTCTTGGCTCTGCCTGAACTCATGCAGGCGTTCGTCCAAGCGGTCGACACGCTCGCTATCTATCTAGAGTGCAATCTCGAGCTCCAAGTTGGCTATTTCATCGAAGATCACCAGCTCGAGGATGCGACAGCCATGTTCCTCTACTGCGCCTAGGTGGACACCTGGGCCAAGGAGGCGATCAAGCCTACGGATCAGCGCGTTGGCATCTAGCGGGCCGCGGACAAGGCGAACGGCGTGACCCGTGCAAACGGCACGGCAGGCGTCCGGTGCAAGTACGACGCTGAGGGCATCTGCCCACTCCTGGCGAGGAATGGGGGTACTGATCGGATGTGTACCTAGTTGTGACGCCATGCCGAGAGCAGGCAAGTGCTGATGGATCCGCTCTTGTTGTGCGGCATGCCGTGCCTCTCACTCTGCGGCGCTTCAACGGTCTCGTCGTGCGGCAAGCCGCAGCCTATCAGTGCAGACGCGCCCAGCTTGCTCTGGGCACGCCATCGATCGTGTTGTGCTGCGAGTTGTAGCCTGTCGGCGCTGACATGCCTATCTTGATCCGCGGCGCTCAAGCGCCATGCGCCAAAGGTCTGCTCAACCCTGGCAATGATGCGCATCACGGCATCGTCCATCCCGTTGCCGGGGAGCACCTCGGCCTTGACGAGTCGTGGCGCCTGCTCTTTTTCCTCGTCAATGAGGTTCATGGCAGAGTCGGCGCTTTGGTGGGTTGGCATGCTTGGAAAAAGTAGATGTGCTATAGGTTGCGCTTGTCGCCTCCGTGCGTCGCGCACCACCTAGGTTTATGTGCAATATTGCTGGGTGGCGGGAAACATGTGAGGAAATGGCGGGAAACGGTGGCGTGTTCATAAAACGCCATCAATTAATGGAAACTTAGCATAGAAGGAACATCGAGCTAGCACAAGAAGTAGATGATGATCAGATGAACACGGACCACACTAGGGAACCCGTCGGTGATGAATTCACCAATCGCAAACGGTTGAATACTAGCAAGCGTTTGCCCACAACACACACGGCTTATTCCATCACAAATTGGTCGGATGGATCAACTGTATGCCACGTATCGCACATTGTCAAAAAGTAATGCGGTAGACCTTCTTTAACATGTGTTAAAAAAAAAGGACCTCGAGGTTAAATTAACTCATGGGATGGGTCGTATCAGTCATTTAATTTGACCAATATGACCTATCCTATCAGTTAATTTAACATCAACACAATTTCCCATCCAGTCACCCATCTGATGGCTGCTCCAACCTGAGCACACTTAACTTGAGAGTTCTCTTACATGAGCTATTGGTGGAACAACTAGTCCTTGCTGATATAGGATGCCTCTTCGCATCCTCATGGCGTATCCGGATAACTTCCCATCCCCCAATGGCCAATAGATGTTGTGTAGACAGAGCATATCACATACGTCTTATTAGAAGCAATCGTCTGTATTGTTATCGGTCTTAGCATACATTTCTGAATACATACCTATTTGCCGCATATCACACACATCTTGATATATTGAACCGTTTTTGTTCTCTTGTCTCAAAGCAAACAGTTCATCCGAGTGAACCGCATGTCGTATATCGCACACACCTTGATCTAGCTGACCGTTTGCCTAATCACGAACAGTTCATCCGAGTGAACCATATGCTGTATATCGCACACGCCTTCATCTGGCTGCCCGTTTCTTTTGTGTTGCCTCATCACAACCAATTAATTGAACTGAACCATATGCCCTGCATCGCACACACAACTAAAATCTGAACCGTGCTTGATGCATCCATCATCGCAAATGTCTTGCGCCTTTTTTGATGGTTTTTACACCACCATTTGCAATTATTGCATCGCACACAGTTTCGTCGAAGGGTTAGCAGCATCCTGCAGTAGTGCTCTGGGCCCTCTTGGTAATGCACATCACTATAAGCCTTGCAAGAAATGTGACTAATGAGTTAGTATCGGGATAATGCATTATCGAACGAGTAAAGAGACTTTCCAGTAACGAGATTGAACTAGGTATGATGATACCAACGATCGAATTTCGGGCAAGTAACATGCTGATGACAAAGGGAATGATGTATGTTGTTATTGCGGTTTGACCAATAAAGATCTTCATAGAATATGTAGGAACCAATATGAGCATCCAGGTTCCGCTATTGGTTATTGACCGGAGATGTGTCTCGGTCATGTCTACATAGTTCTCGAACCCGTAGTGTCCGCGCGCTTAACGTTCGATGACGATTTGTACTATGAGTTATGTGTTTTGGTGACCGAAGTTTGTTCGGAGTCCCGGATAAGATCACGGACATGACGAGGAGTCTCGAAATGGTTGAGAGGTAAAGATTCATATATTGGAAGGTTATACATGGACACCGAAAAGGTTCTGAAGAGGTTCGGGGATTTTTTGGAGTAACGAGAGGTTACCGGAACCCCCCGGGAAACTTAATGGGCCTCATGGGCCATAGTGGAGAGGAGGAGGCAGGCCACGGGAGGTGGTGTCCCCCCCCCAAGCCAATCCGAATTGGACAAAGGGTGAGGGGCACGGCCCCCCTTTCCTTCTCCCTCTCCACCTCTTTCCCCTTTCCCCCTCTCCGTTGGAAGGAAGTGGGGAGCCGACTAGGACTAGAAGTCCTAGTGGGACATCCCCCACTTGGCACGCTCCCTAGGGCCGGCTAGCCTCCCCTCTCCTCCTTTATATACGGGGGCCGGGGGTGATACGTCTCCAACGTTTATACTTTTCCAAACACTTTTGCCCTTGTTTTGGACTCTAACTTGCATGATTTGAATGGAACTAACCCGACTGACGCTGTTTTCAGCAGAATTGCCATGGTGTTATTTTTGTGAAAAATAGAAGTTCTCGGAATGACCTGAAAATCAAAGGAGAATATTTTTGGAATATATAAAAAATATTGGTGAAAGAATCAAGGCCAGGGGGCCCACACCCTGTCCACGAGGGTGGGGGGCGTGCCCCCTGCCTCGTGGGCCCCCTGGTGCTCCACCGACCTTAACTCCAACTCTATATATTCACGTTCAGGGAGAAAAAAACAGAGAGAAGGATTCATCGTGTTTTACGATATGGAGCCGCCGCCAAGCCCTAATCTCTCTCGGGAGGGCTGATCTGTAGTCTGTTCGGGGCTCCGAAGAGGGGAATCCGTCACCATCGTCATCATCAACTTTCCTCCATCACCAATTTCATGATGCTCACCGCTATGCGTGAGTAATCGTAGGCTTGCTGGACGGTGATGGGTTAGATGAGATTTATCATGTAATCGAGTTAGTTTTGTTAGGTTTTGATCCCTAGTATCCATTATGTTCGGAGATTGATGTTGCTATCACTTTGCTATGCTTAATGCTTGTCACTAGGGCCCGAGTGCCATGATTTCAGATCTGAACCTATTATGTTTTCATGAATATATGTGAGTTCTTGATCCTATATTGCAAGTCTATAGTCACCTATTATGTGTTATTATCCGTTAACCCCGAAGTGACAATAATCGCGATACTTACCGGTGATGACCGTAGTTTGAGGAGTTCATGTATTCACTAAGTGTTAATGCTTTGGTCCAGTACGCTATTAAAAGGAGGCCTTAATATCCCTTAGTTTCCAATAGGACCCCGCTACCACGGGAGGGTAGGACAAAAGATGCCATGCAAGTTCTTTTCCATAAGCACATATGACTATATTCGGAATACATGCCTACATTACATTGATGAACTGGAGCTAGTTCTGTGTCACCCTATGTTACAACTGTTGCATGAGGAATCACATCCGCCATAATTATCCATCAATGATCCAATGCCTAAGATATTTTCACATATTGATCTCTTCTTAGTTACTTTTCCGTTGCCACTGTTACAATCACTACAAAAACTACTACTATTACCTTTGCCACCGTTACCGTTATTTCCATACTACTTTGCTACTAAATACTTTGCTGCAGATATTAAGCTTTCCAGGTGTGGTTGAACTGACAACTCAGCTACTAATACTTGAGAATATTCTTTGGCTCCCCTCGTGTCGAATCAATAAATTTGGGTTCAATACTCTACCCTCGAAAACTGTTGCGATCCTAAATACTTGTGGGTTATCAAGACTATTTTCTGGCGCCGTTGCCAGGGAGCATAGCTCAATTCTTTGAGTCACTTGGGATTTATATCTGCTGATCACTATGAAGAACCTGAAAGATAAAAGAAACAAGATCATTCCCTCAACTACAAGGGGAGGCAAGGAACTCCCATCTAGCTCTGCACTTGATTCACCTTCTGTTTTGAGTAAAATTGCGACACCTACTCCTGCTATTCATTCTGATATGTCGCATGTTACTGATGATGCCACTTCTGCTTTGCATGATGCTTATGATGAAACTACTTCTATGCTTGATAATACTTTGCCACTAGGTGAATTTCCTGATGAACAACTTGCTAGGGTTAGAGAGAAGAAATTATTGAAACTGATAATATTGATGAAAGTGATGATGAAGATTCTCCCCCTAGATATGAATTGCCTGTTGTGCCTGAGGGTTATGTTAAGGATGAAGAAACTGCTAGAGACTTTTTAGCTTGCAATGATAGATATGATATTAAGAAATTATTAGCTAAGCTTAAAGAAAAATCTTTGAATGCTAGAATGAAATATGACGCTGCTTTTGCTACTTCACCTATCTGTATTTCTGATAAGGATTATGATTTCTCTGTCGATCCTGAGTTAATTACTTTGGTTGAATCTGATCCTTTTATGGCTATGAATCTGAAATTGTTGTGGCACATCTTACTAAGTTGAATGATATAGCCGCCCTGTTCACTAATAATGAGAAAACTCGCTACTATTATATACTTAAGTTGTTTTCATTCTCATTAAAGGGTGCTGCTAAAATATGGTTTAATTCTCTTGATCTTGGTTGTGTGCGTAGTCCCAGGATATGATTTATTACATCTCTGCTAAATATTTCCCCGCTCATAAGAAACAAGCTGCCTTAAGGAAAATATATAATTTTGTGCAAATTGAAGAAGAGAGTCTCCCACAAGCTTGGGGGAGGCTTCTCCAATTACTTAATGCTTTGCCTGATCATCCTCTCAAGAAAAATGAAATACTTGATATCTTTTATAATGGACAAACCGATGCTTCCAAAGACCGCCTGGATAGTTGTGCTGGTTATGTTTTCAAGGAAAGAACTGTTGATCAAGCTGAATTGCTATTGAATAATATGTTGAGTAATGAAAATGATTGGACACTTCCTGAACCAACTCCTAAGGCAACTCCGAAGAAAAGGGGTATTCTATTTCTCAGTCCTGAAGATATGAAAGAAGCAAAGAAATCTATGAAAGAAAAGGGTATTAAAGCTGAAGATGTTAAGAATTTACCACCTATTGAAGAAATACAAGGTCTTGATAACTCGCCACAGGTAGTGAAGGTAAATTCTCTCTATAGATTTGATGAAGGTGATATTCCTTGTTATAAGTATGCTAGTCAATGCTTAGATGAGTTTGATAATTTTATTGTTAAACAAGAAAACTTCAATGCTTATGTTGGTAGACAATTGAAACGTAATGCTTATATGATTGAACACTTGAGTGATTATATGTCTAGAGTTAAAGGTGGACTTAAACTTATTAGTAAACATGCTTCTATGGTTACCACTCAAGTAGAACAAGTACTTAAAGCTCAGATGATTTGCTCGATGAATTAAATAATAAGAAAAATGATAATGCTATTGTAGTTGTGACTAGAGGGGGTAAAATGACTCAGGAACCTTTGTATCCTAAGGGCCACCCTAAGAGAATTGAGCAAGATTCTCAGAGAACTAATGTTGATGCACCTAGTTCTTCTAAGAAGAAGAAGAAAAATGATAGGACTTTGCATGCTTCTAGTGAACATGTTGTAGACACACCAGAGAATCCCAATGATATTTCTATTTTCGATGCTAAAACACAATATGGTGATGAACATGAACCTAGTGATAATGTTAATAATGATGTTCATGTTGATGCTCATCCTAGCAATGACAATGATGTAGAGATTGAACCTGATGTTGATCTTGATAACCCACAATCAAAGAATCAACGTCATGATAAGAGAGACTTTGTTGCTAGGAACCACGGTAAAGAAAGAGAACCATGGGTTCAGAAACCCATGCATTTTACTCCTAAACCATCCAAGAAAAAGGATGATGAGGATTTTGAGCACTTTGCTGAAATGATTAGACCTATCTTTTTGCGTATGTGTTTGACTGATATGCTTAAAATGAATCCTTATGCTAAGTATATGAAGGATATTGTCACTAATAAAAGGAAGATACCGGAAGCTGAAATTTCCACCATGCTTGCTAATTACACTTTTAAGGGTGGAATACCAAAGAAACTAGGAGATCCAGGAGTACCAACTATACCATGCTCCAGTAAGAGAAACTATGTTAAAACTGCTTTATGTGATCTTGGAGCCGGTGTTAGTGTTATGCCTCTCTCTTTATATCGTAGAATTCATTTGAATAAGTTAACACCTACGGAAATATCTTTGCAAATGGCTGATAAATCAACTGCTATACCTGTCGGTATTTGTCAGGATGTGCCTGTTGTGGTTGCAGATGTTACTATTTTAACAGATTTTGTTATTCTTGATATTCCCGAGGATGATAGTATGTATATGATTCTTGGTAGACCCTTTTTGAATACTGCAGAGGCTGTTATTGATTGCAACAAAGGCAATGTTACTTTTCATGTTAATGGTAATGAGCATACGGTACATTTTCCGAGGAAACAACCTCAAGCCCATAGTATCAGTTCTATTGGAAAATTTTCAATGATTATTATTGGAGGTTTTGAATTTCCTCTTCCTACTGTCAAGAAGAAATATGATATTCTTATTGTTGGGGATGTGCATATCCTCGTTGAGGTAACCTGGTGTTATTCGAAAATTCTCCGGTTTCATGCGATTCGGAATGAGTTTGTTAAAAAGACTTGATCAACCTTCTTAGTGGATTCCCTTTTGATGAGCATGAGATAGATGAAGTTAGAAAGCACAACTCTCTGTACCCTCTTTTTACTTTTTGTTATTTAGATTAAATAAAGTAAAAATAGTATTTTTTGTCTGTTTTCTGAATTATCCTTGCAATAAAAAATACCCCAAAAAGAAAAGTTTTCCAAATGTCCTGAAAATTTAATATGATTTTTTCTAGAATATTTCAGAATTATTGGCACTGAGAACACACCAGGGGGACCCATCATGTGCCCACGAGGGTGGAGGGCGCGCCCATCCCCCCTGGGTGCGCCCCTCTGCCTCGTGCACCCCACGTGGGTCCCCTCCACTTATTCTTGCACCCACTCACTCCTTCTTCCTCCAGAAAAAATCACCACACAGCTCAAACCCGTGTTGTAGCTCATCTTGCTGCCATTTTCGATCTCCTTGCTCAAGGCTCCATTCACAAAACTGCTTTGGGGGATTGTTCTTCCATATGTGACTCCTCCAATGGTCCAATTAGTTTTTGTTCTAGTGCTTTATTTATTGCAAATTTTTGCTGCTTAGGTGACCATGTTCTTGATCTTGCATGTCAAATTTATGTGGTCAAAAGTAGTTTTAATGCAAGATATGGCCTCTAGGCACTTGTAGGGGTAGTTGCTATCAATTTTGTTGAGTTTGGTTCACTTTTATTTTTGAGTTACTAAAAATTTCAGAAATTTTTCAGAGGAAGAAATATGTTTTGGAAAATGTACCAAGGTGGTTCCTCAAGGAAGCAAGGACCCAGGCCCGCGATACGTGAGCCGAACTATGAACTACCAAGAGAAGCTCAAGTGCGGCCTTGTGAATGGCCTTCAGAAGATTTTATGCTCCAATCAGTAATTAAGGAGGACTTTGGTGTGTATGTGCGTAATGCTGAACTTGAGGGCTTCCTTCAGATAAGCGCCCCCAATATTATCACCTAACTGATTCCTTTGTGAGAAGGTTTAAATTTACATCATCATGCAATTATCACACTGTCCTATTTGATCTCTATGATAAATATTATACCATGGACTTAGAAGATTTTAATACTGCTTGTAAACTCCCGCAGTGGGGTAATGTTAGTGAACCTCGCGAATCTAAATGTAAAGACTTTCTTGCTAGTATCACTGTGGAAGAATCAAGAGAAATAACACAAGCTACCAAAGGGAGCATTCATTTTCCTGCCATACATTATTTCACTCTCTTTATAGGTAGATGCATTAATGGTAAGGATGAGGCATGTCACGTGCGTGTTCCCGATCTTAGTGTCCTCAAGAGTGCAGTATTGGGTGATAAACAATATAACTTGGGGGCTATTATTGCACGTAGGTTGCATCTTAATAGTTTAACTGGCGACTTGTTTGGTGGAATTTATGCAACTCGTGTAGCTAATTTTCTTGAGATACCCATACATGAGAATGATATTTAATTGCCTCCTGCTTATCTAGATTATAATGCTCTGGTTCGTCATCAGTTTGTTGAGAGGAACGATCAGTTCCTCCAGTACCGGCTAATCTTTGACAGATGGCGTACTGTCCATGTTGCTCTCCCTGCTCCTGCTTTCATTGACTTTCAGACAAAGGGGAGGTATGTTATAACCAGGGAGGAGGAAAACGAGTATGAGAGGAGGACGGAGGTAGCTCGCCTCCAAGTTGCAGCTCGTCAGGCAGTAGCTGCTGCATCTCACTACGACCCCAGCTACAACTTTGGATTTCCACCTGGCCAGTCGTGGCCATAGACCAACTTAGGCCAAAATCATAAGGTTGGGGGAGTACGCATTCAACACCGACATGACATTCATGTTCACACACTCATGCTAGTTGTCGGTGCTCATACTTTTTGATTGTATTATCCATGCTAGTTTATTTTATTTTTAAGCATTCTTCTTGTGTGTTTGATAAACCTTAAGAAAAACCAAAAAATAGTTGTAGCTTTTAGCTAGTTTATTTTCATTGCTTGTAGTAGTAATAATTAAAAGAAAACCAAAAAAGATTTCTCATTCTTCTTTTGTTTGTCGGGAGCTTTCCCATGTAAATAGTTTTGTGTCTTTTCTTTTTCTTTGGGGGTCGAGAGGAGAAGACCATGATGAAAATGTTGAGAGGATCTTATTTGAATTATTGTTGATCTAACAAAGAGCCCATATTACCTTGTCTTCTCCCTTGAATTGAATGCTTGCAGATTCCAGCTTAGTCCAGTGCACGTGCACTATTATTATTATCCACACTATTTGGTTGTGCAAGTAAAAGGCAATAATGACGATATATGATGGACTGATTGAGATGAGAGAAGCTGGTATGAACTCGACCTCTCTTGTTTTTGTAAATATGATTAGTTCACCGTTCCTGATTCAGCCTATTATGAATGAAACATGTTTGCAATGACAATTAGATATTATAGTTGCTCATGCCATGCTTAATTTGCTAGGAGTTTATAATGGTTTACCTTGCGTGCCAACATGCTATTAAAATGGTTGTGATGTGGTATGATAGGGTGGCATCCTCCTTTGAACGATTTGAGTGGCTCGACTTGGCACATGTTCACGCATGTAGTTGAAACAAAATCAACACAGCCTCCACGATATTTATGTTCATGGTGAATTATATCCTACTCATGCTTGCATTCAGTGTTGATTAATTTTAATGCATGTTCATGACTGGTGTCGCTCTATAGCTGGTCGCTTCCCAGTCTCTTTCTAGCCTTCACTTGTACTAAGCGGGAATACTGCTTGTGCATCCAACTCCATAAAGCCCAAAAGTTATTCCATATGAGTCCACCATACCTTCCTATATGCGGTATCTACCGGCCGTTCCAAGTAAATTTGTATGTGCCAAACTCTAATCCTTTAAATGAAATTCTGTTTTGTATGCTCGAATAGCTCATGTATCAACTAGGGCTGTCTATATCTTCCATGCTAGGAGGGTTATTCTCAAGAGGAGTGGACTCCGCTCCTCACTCACGAGAAAATGGCTGGTAACCGGGATGCCCAGTCCCATGCTCAACTCAAATCAAAATAATTGCAAACAAAACTCCCTCGGGATTGTTGTTAGTTGGAGGCACCCGTTGTTTCGAACAAGCCATGGATTGATGTTTGTTGGTGGTAGGGGGTATAAACTTTACCATTCTGCTTGGGAACCGCCTATAATGTGTGTAGCATGGAAGATATCGAGATCTCTCGGTTGTTATGTTGACAATGAAAGTATACCACTCAAAATATTATTCAACTCTATTTCAAAATCGAGCTCTGGCACCTCTACAAATCCCTGCTTCCCTCTGCGAAGGGCCTATCTATTTACTTTTATGTTGAGTCATCATCCTCTTATTAACAAGCACCAGTTGGAGAGCACCACTGTCATTTGCATGCATTACTATTAGTTTACATTGAGTATGACTGTGACTGGATCTCTTTTACCATGAATTACAATGTTTAGTCGGTCCTTGATCTTCAAAGGTGCTCTGCATTTATGTTTTGCGGTCTCAGAAAGGGCTAGCGAGATACGATCTTGTTATATCATATTATGATTGTTTTGAGAAAGTGTTGTCATCCAAGATTTATTATTATTGCTTGCTAGTTGATTATGCCATTGATATGAGTAAACATGAGACCTAAATGTTACTATGAATATGGTTAGTTCATAATCTTTGCTGAAAACTTGAATGCTGGATTTACATATTTACAACAACAAGAGCAAACAGAGTTTGTATAAGTTTTTCTTTATCACTTTCAGTTTATCAACTGAATTTCTTGAGGACAAGCAAAGGTTTAAGCTTGGGGGAGTTGATACGTCTCCAACGTATCTACTTTTCCAAACACTTTTGCCCTGGTTTTGGACTCTAACTTGCATGATTTGAATGGAACTAACTCGGACTAGCGCTGTTTTCAGCAGAATTGCCATGGTCTTATTTTTGTGCAGAAATAAAAGTTCTCGGAATGACCTAAAAATCAATGGAGAATATTTTTGGAATATATGAAAAATACTGGCGAAAGAATCAAGGCCAGGGGCCCACACCCTGTCCACGAGGGTGGGAGCGCGCCCCTGCCTCGTGGACCCCCTGGTGATCCACCAACCTCAACTCCAACTCTATATATTCACGTTCGGGGAGAAAAAATTCAGAGAGAAGGATTCATCGCATTTTACAACACGGAGCCGCCGCCAAGCCCTAATCTCTCTCGAAAAGGCTGATCTGGAGTCCGTTCGGGGCTCCGGAGAGGGGAATCCGTCGCCATCGTCATCATCAACCTTCTTCCATCACGAATTTCATGATGCTCACCGTCATGCGTGAGTAATTCCATCATAGGCTTGCTGGACGGTGATGGGTTAGATGATATTTATCATGTAATCGAGTTAGTTTTGTTAGGGTTTGATCCCAAGTATCCATTATGTCCTGAGATTGATGTTGCTATTACTTTTCTATGCTTAATGCTTGTCACTAGGGCCCGAGTGCCATGATTTCAGATCTGAACCTATTATGTTTTCATGAATATATGTGAGTTCTTGATCCTATCTTGCAAGTCTATAGTCACCTATTATGTGTTATGATCCGTTAACCTCGAAGTGACAATAATCAGGATACTTACCGGTGATGACCGTAGTTTGAGGAGTTCATGTATTCACTAAGTGTTAATGCTTTGGTCTGGTACTCTATTAAAAGGAAGCCTTAATATCCCTTAGTTTCCAATAGGACCCCGCTGCCACGGGAGGGTAGGACAAAATATGTCATGCAAGTTCTTTTCCATAAGCACATATGACTATATTCAGAATACATGCCTACATTACATTGATGAACTGGAGCTAGTTCTGTATCACCCTATGCTATAACTGTTGCATGAGGAATCGCATCCGACATAATTATCCATCACTGATCCAATGCCTACGAGCTTTTCACATACTGATCTCTGCTTAGTTACTTTTCCGTTGCCACTATTACAATCACTACAAAAACTATTACAATTACCTTTGCCACCGTTACCGTTACTTCCATACTACTTTGCTACTAAATACTTTGCTGCAGATATTAAGTTTTCCAGGTGTGGTTGAATTGACAACTCAGCTGCTAATACTTGAGAATATTCTTTGGCTTCCCTTGTGTCAAATCAATAAATTTGGGTTGAATACTCTACCCTCGAAAACTGTTGCAGTCGCATATACTTGTGGGTTATCAAGACTATTTTCTGGCGCTATTGCTAGGTAGCATAGATCTATTATTTGAGTCACTTGGGATTTATATCTGCTGATCACTATGAAGAACCTGAAAGATAAAAGAACCAAGATCTTTCCCTCAACTACGAGGGGAGGTAAGGAACTGCCATCTAGCTCTGCACTTGATTCACCTTCTATTTTGAGTAAACTTGCGACACCTACTCCTCTTATTCATTCTGATATGCCACATGTTATTGATGTTGCCACTTCTGCTTTGCATGATGCTTATGATGAAACTATTTCTATGCTTGATAATATTGTTCCACTAGGTGAATTTCTTCATGAACAACTTGCTACGGTTAGAGAGAATGAAATTATTGAAACTGATAATATTGATGAAAGTGCTGATGAAGATTCTCCCCCTAGATATGAATTGCCTGTTGTGCTTGAGAGTTATGTTATGGATGAAGAAACTTCTAGAGACTTTTTAGCTTGCAATGATAGATATGATCTTAAGAAATTATTAGCTAAGCTTAAAGAAAAATCTTTGAATGCTAGAACGAAATATGACCCTACTTTTGCTACTTCACCCATCTGTATTTCTGATAAGGATTATGATTTTTCTGTCGATCCAGAGTTAATTACTTTGGTTGATTCTGATCCTTTTTATGGCTATGAATCAAAACTGTTGTGGCACATCTTACTAATTCGAATGATATAGCCGCCATGTTCACTAATTATGAGAAAACTCGCTACTATATATCCTTAAGTTGTTTCCGTTCTCATTAAAGGGTGATACTAAAATATGTTTTAATTCTCTTGATCCCGGTTGTGTGGATAGTCCCCAGGATATGATTTATTACATCTCTGATAAATATTTCACCGCTCATAAGAAACAAGCTGCCTTAAGGGAAAATATATAATTTTGGGCAAATTGAAGAAGAGAGTCTCCCACAAGCTTGGGGGAGGCTTCTCCGATTACTTAATGCTTTGCCTGATCATCCTCTCAAGAAAAATGAAATACTTGACATCTTTTATAATGGACAAACCGATGCTTCCAGAGACCACCTGGATAGTTGTGCTGGTTGTGTTTTCAGAGAAAGAACTGTTGATAAAGCTGAATTGCTATTGAATAATATGTTGAGTAATGAAAATGATTGGACACTTCCTGAACCAACTCCAAAGAAAAGGGGTATTCTATTTCTCAGTCCTGAAGATATGCAAGAGGCAAAGAAATCTATGAAAGAAAAGGGTATTAAAGCTGAAGATGTTAAGAATTTACCACCTATTGAAGAAATACATGGTCTTGATAACCCGACACAGGTAGTGAAGGTAAATTATCTCTCTAGATTTGATGAAGGTGATATTCCTCATTATAAGTCTACTAGTCAATGCTTAGATGAGTTTGATAATTTTATTGTTAAACAAGAAAACTTCAATGCTTATGTTGGTAGACAATTGAAACGTAATGCTTATATGATTGAACACTTGAGTGATTATATGTTAAGAGTTAAAGCTAGACTTAAACTTATTAGTAAACATGCTTCTATGGTTACCACTCAAGTAGAACAAGTACTTAAAGCTCAGATGATTTGCTCAATGAATTAAATAATAAGAAAAATGATAATGATGTTAGAGTTGTGACTAGAGGGGGTAAAATGACTCAGGAACCTTTGTATCCTGAGGGCCACCCTAAGAGAATTGTGCAACATTCTGAGAGAACTAATGTTGATGCACCTAGTTCTTCTAAGAAGAAGACGAAAAATGATAAGACTTTGCATGCTTCTAGTGAACCTGTTGTAGACACACCTGAGAATCCCAATGATATTTCTATTTACGATGCTGAAACACAATCTGATGATGAACATGAACCTAGTGATAATGTTAATAATGATGTTCATGTTGATGCTCAACCTAGCAATGACAATGATGTAGAGATTGAACCTGGTGTTGATCTTGATAACCCACAATCAAAGAATCAACGTTATGATAAGAGAGACTTTGTTGCTAGGAAGCACGGTAAAGAAAGAGAACCATGGGTTCAGAAACCCATGCCTTTTCCTCCTAAACCATGCAAGAAAAAGGATGATGAGGATTTTGAGCGCTTTGCTGAAATGATTAGACCTATCTTTTTGCGTATGCGTTTGACTGATATGCTTAAAATGAATCCTTATGCTAAGTATATGAAGGGTATTGTTACTAATAAAAGGAAGACACCGGAAGGTGAAATTTCCACCATGCTTGCTAATTACACTTTTAAGGGTGGAATACCAAAGAAACTAGGAGATCCAGGAGTACCAACTATACCATGCTCCATTAAGAGAAACTATGTTAAAACTGCTTTATGTGATCTTGGAGCCGGTGTTAGTGTTATGCCTCTCTCTTTATATCGTAGACTTGATTTGAATAAGTTAACACCTACTAAAATATCTTTGCAAATGGCTGATAGATCAACTGCTATACCTGTCGGTATTTGTGAGGATGTGCCTATTGTGGTTGCAAACGTTACTATTTTAACAGATTTTGTTATTCTTGATATTCCCAAGGATGATAGTATGTCTATTATTCTTGGTAGACCCTTTCGGAATACTGCAGGGGCTGTTATTGATTGCAACAAAGGCAATGTCACTTTTCTTGTTAATGGTAATGAGCATACGATACACTTTCCGAGGAAACAACCTCAAGTCCATAGTATCAATTCTATTGGAAAAATTTCAACGATTATTATTGGAGGTTTTGAATTTCCTCTTCCTACTGTCAAGAAGAAATATCATATTTTTATTGTTGGGGATGTGCATATCCCCATTGAGGTAACCTACGGGCTGTTTGGATTGAGCCCCATCTAGCCCTACCAAATTATTGGCACGACCAATTCAAGGGCACGACCAAAAAATTGGCAAGCCATGTCTGTGTGGATTGTACCATTAATACTTGCCAATTTTTTGGCAAACCATTTGCATCATTTGGTTTAAAGCCAAATATATGGCAACTTTACAAACTGAAATTATTTACATAAAAATGTGAAAAGGAAAAAGAGAAGAAGGATCTTGTAAAATCATAGCTATACATATACTTGAGGGAACAGCTTATTTCGGCTAAATAGCTAACAGAGATGGCAAGGACGTGCTTGTGGATTAGCACACAAGGACAAAGAGAAGCAGGATCAACTTCAATAGTATTAGGCATCAGCCTACTAATGAAATCAACATGCGTGTTTAGTAACAGCACAGAGAAAAGCGATTTGGTAAGAATTGAGATCTAGCAGGAGTGGGGGAAATCATGTTAGGAAACGGGATCGAGCGCATGGTTAGGGGCGCTACGGCCAGTGACCTTTCAGTGTGATTCACTTGAGAGAGGAGCAAGAAGGGTGGAGCATCGTTGATTCTCTGGTGCCGGGTGGAGCATTGTAGGTCAACGCCATTGATAGATGCAGATTGGCTCAAGAGAGAAACGAGGAAAGAGATGACGATGAAGGGGGACGAAAGGTCACGGGCTCGCCAATTTTTGGCGGACGTTTTCCACGCTACTGTTTCGCCCAGGCGTTGCCGAAAACTGCATGGGCGCATGCCCAGGTTTGGTGGGGCGAGCCAAAATTGGTCTTGATCCAAACAATAGCCAAAGGTTAAGGGCGTGACCAATTTTTTGGTATGGCCAGCTTTGCTGGCCATCCAAACGGGCCCCTAGTGTTATTCGAAAATTCTTCGGTTTCATGCGATTCAGAATGAGTTTGTTAACAAGACTTGATCAACCTTGTTAGTGGATTCCTTTTGATGAGCATGAGATAGATGAAGTTAGAAAGCACAACTCTCTGTACCCTCCTTTTACTTTCTGTTATTTAAATTAAATAAAGTAAAAATAGTATTTTCTGTGTTTTTTGAATTATCCTTGCAATAAAAAATACCCCGAAAATAAAAGTTCTCGAAATGTCCTGAAAATTTAATATGATTTTTTCTAGAATATTTAAGAATTATTGGCCCTGAGAACACACCAGGGGGCCCACCATGTGCCCACGAGGGTGGAAGGCATGCCCACCCCCTGGGCGCGCCCCTCTGCCTCGTGGACCCCATGTGGGTCCCCTCCACTTATTCTTGCACCCACACACTCCTTCCTCCAGAAAAAATCACCACACAACTCAAACCCGTGTTCTAGCTCATCTTGCTGCCATTTTTGATCTCCTTGCTCAAAGCTCCATTCACAAAACTGCTTTGGGGGATTGTTCTTCAGTATGTGACTCCTCCAATGGTCCAATTAGTTTTTGTTCTAGTGCTTTATTTATTGCAAATTTTTGCTGCTTAGGTGACCCTGTTCTTGAGCTTGCATGTAAAATTTATGTGGTCAAAAGTAGTTTTTAATGCATGATATGGCCTCTAGGCACTTGTAGGAGTAGTTGCTATCAATTTTGTTGAGTTTGGTTCACTTTTATTTTTGAGTTACTAAAAATTTCAGAAATTTTTCAGAGGAATAAATATGTTTAGGAAAATGTACCAAGGTGGTTCCTCAAGGAAGGAAGGACCCAGGCCCGCGATACGTGAGTCGGACTATGAACTACTAAGAGAAGCTCAAGTGCGGCCTTATGAATGGCCGTCAGAAGATTTTCTGGTCCAAGTAGGAATAAAGGAGGAATTTGACGCGTATGTGCGTAATGCTGAACTTGAGGGCTTCGTGTCAGATAAGTGCCCCCAATATTATCACCTAAATGATTCCTTTGTGAGAAGGTTTAAATTTACATCATCACGCAATTCTCACACTGTCCTATTTGATCTCTATGATAAATCTTATACCAGATTTAATATTGCTTGTAAACTCCCGCAGTGGGGTAATGTTAGTGAACCTCGCAAATCTGAATATAAAGACTTTCTTGCTGGTATCAATGCGGGAGAATCTAGAGAAATAACACAAGCTACCATAGGGAGCATTCATTTTTCTGCCATACATTATTTCGCTCTGTTTATAGGTAGATGCATTAATGGTAAGGATGCGGCATGTCACATGTGTGTGTTCCCGATCTTAGTGTCCTCAAGAGTGCAGTATTGGGTGATAAACAATATAACTTGGGGGCTATTGTTGCACGTAGGTTGCTTCTTAATAGTTTAACTGGAGACTTGTTTGGTGTAATTTATGCAACTCATGTACCTAATTGTCTTGAGATACACATACATGAGAATGATATTGAATTGCCTCCTGCTTATCTAGATTATAATGCTATGGTTCATCATCAGTTTGTTGAGAGGAACAATCAGTTCCTCCAGTACCGACCAATCTTTGACAGACGGCATACCGTCCATGTTGCTCTCCCTGCTCCTGCTTTCTTTGACTTTCAGACAAAGGGGAGGTATGTTATAACCAGGGAGGAGGCGAACGAGTACGACAGGAGGACGGAGGTAGCTCGTCTCCAAGCTGCAGCTAGTCAGGCAGTAGCTGCTGCATCTCAGTACGACCCCAGCTACAACTTTGGATTTCTACCAGCTGTCGGGGGTTGGGTGCGACATATGCCAAAGGATGGCTTATCATGGTGAGAGCGACTTGAATGTCGACGGTGCCCAGAAGCGGGATGAGGCGTAGACAAGAACGCTGGCTTACTTTACCCAGGTTCGGGGCTCTCCTAGGATATAATACCCCTAGTCTTGCTCTGCGGGGTCTCTGCATGATCACTAAAGCACTAGTGAGTACAATGGTGCTCCTCGAGCTGTATGCTAGAGGTAGGAGAAAGCAGGGCTAGCTCTCTCCTCTCTCTATGTGTGTGTCTAGGTCTAACAGGTTGGGAATCCTTTGCATGGGTGCCCTGGGGGGCTTATATAGGCCAACCCCCGAGGGGTACAATGGTAATCCAGCCAGGTGTAGGATCAGGCAGTCAGTGTCTCTGGTCGCCGGCTTCTCCGCCCGCAGCTGGGGCCCGCTGCCTGGTGGGCCCCATCGACCGGTCTGGTATGGGGCCGACATGCTGCTCCCGCCGTTCGCGGGTCCTGCTGGCTGCTTGTTACTGTAGCCGTAATGCTAATGACGCATGCTTGGTCGAGGAGGCGTGGCTATAGTCCTGCCACCTGGTGGGAGATCACTATAGCCACTCTGTGTCTCATCTGCTTAATGGTGCACGGACTCCGAGTGAGGAGTGGGCCGTCTGCTAGAGGCTGGCCTCCCTCGGGTCCGACTGGTCAGGTTCCGCCATCTTCTGGGCTCTTGCTGCCTGGTAGGGCCCGCCGCCTGCAGGCCGTACCTACAGGCCGTCATGGGAGCAGGGCTCCGCCTGACAGGGGTGACGTCAAGGGTGGAGTGGCAACAGTGCCGCGCCGTGCGGAGATCTCCGCCTGTACGGGGCATTGTGGTCGCGCCGTGCCCTAGATATGGGGATGATGGGATACACTGTAGCCACATCCTGTCTTGTCTTCTTAATGGGGGCACAGACTTTGTCGGCGTCGTGGGCCGCCTGCTAGGAGCCGGCCTCTCTAGAGGCCGCCTGATAGGAGTCGTCCCGTCTTGGAGCCATCTTCAGGTACGTGGCCATCTTCTGGCGGCCGGCCGCTTGATCCAGCCGGCCACCAGAAGACGGTGCTTCATCCTGGATGCTTGAGGGGCGCAGCCGGCCTCGATGTCTTGAAATTCCCGGGGACTCGGGTTTGGCTACCCGTGGCCCATTACTCCGACAGTAGTCCCCGAAGCTGGTGAGGCGTCGCGGCTGATAAGTCGAGGTGCCTCAGCAGTTTCCCTCTTTGAGTGCTCTTTGTTGAATGCTCCGTCCATCTCCTGGCATGCCGTCTGCTGGGAGTCGAATGTAGCCAGGCGGGATCGCCTGATAATTTTGAAATGCCAAGGCGGGAACCAGGTGGCATGATTGCTAAGCCTCAGGGCCCGCCACCCGCTGCAAGCACGCCACGCGGTGTCGGCCAGTCGGGCCAGCCTGCCAGCCCACGCGCATGATGGGACGCAACAGCAGGCTGGGCCCGCCATTACCAGGCCTCGGCGCGCGAGCGGATCCGCTGCGTCCGAGGGAGGCGGTTGCGATTCCATGTGGAGTTACTGCATGCAGTAACTTGTGCAATAATCGCGGGGCCGTGGGGTCGTGGATGCAGTTAATCCCTCAATCCCACGCCCCGCCCCCTCGGCTTTGTAGCCTAGGGTCTATAAGTAGGGGGAGGAGGGGGAGCGGCAAAGCATGTGTGCCCTCCTCTCCCTTTGCCATTTTCGTCCTTCTCCTCCTCTTGCTTCCGCCGCACTTCTACGCTCCGCTGGAGCGCTGCCGCAGCTCGTCACCGTCGATTTCCTCCGCCCCAAACCTCTCGCTTCGCTGCGGTCTTTGCCCCCGCCGCCGCGCCATCTTTCCGTCCAGCTCGAACTCCATGGCGCGCAAACGGGGAGGGGATTGGGACGGCTCGGTCCTGATAGACGACCATCTCGCCTTCCTTTGTGCCACACGGAGACTGCCCGACGCGGGCTTCGTCAAGGAGCGCGTGCCACCGGAGAAGGAGATCTCGCCGGCGCCGAAGGGAGGCGAGCGAGTTATCTTCCACTCGCACTTCCTCCATGGCTTCGGTCTGCTAGTGAGTGGGTTCCTTCATTCCTTCCTCGACTTGTACCATCTTCAACCTCATCATCTGACGCCGAACACCGTGACGTTGCTGTCCGCCTTCGTCATGATGTGCGAGGGCTACCCGGGCATCCTCCCCACCATCGAGTTGTGGGGAGCGTTCTTCTACACCAAACTGGGCACCTCCGTCAAGGAGAAGGCGGCCCAGTGCGGCGTCTTGGTCGCGGTGCGTCGTCCGTCTTTGAAGAATGCCTTCCCCTCCATCAAGCTATCACAGTTGGTCAAACTGTGGCAGAAATCATATTTTTACGTGGAGAACGTCGACCCGGCTATTGACTTCATCAACCTGCCGCCCTACAAAGCCGGCCCTCCAGCTGAGCCTCGGGCCAACTAGGGCTACAAGCCGAAGCCCATGTCAGCCGACGGCACGGCCGCCGTCAACCGGCTCTGGGTGCTGATGGAAGCAGAAGGCCTCAAGGCGTCCGACCTGCTGGTCGCCTTCGTCATGCGCCGGGTTCTCCCGCTCCAAGGCCGGCCTCATCTGATCTCCCGGATGAGAGGGCACCGTGACCCAAGCCGGATGTGCACTAGGGACATGCCGACTGCTAAGGTTGCCCGTGTGGTGAACGAGATCTCCGACCTCAAGCTGTCAGAAGGGTCTTGGCAATTCGGCAAGCGGCCATACTCCCGCGCCAACTCGCCGCCGCCTGTAAGCTTCTCTACTCCTTTCTTTTCAGTACCTCGTCTTGGTCTTGGTCATGCTGTCTTTAAATGCTTTGTTTTCAGAACACAGATCTTCATGTCTCCGGTGACGGCCGCCATCGTAGGGCCGGGTGGAGACTACCTGCCGGACCGGGAGGTGAGCGATGTGGACGACCCCTACTTGGGGGCGGCCGCCCTGGAGGACGACGCCATAGGCGGTGGCGACGGAGCAGGCGGCTCCGAAGAGGTAGGCGGCCTCGAGACCTGGCTTGATGAGGCTGAGGATGAGGATGAGCCGCGTCATGCGCGAGGTGCCAACAGTGCGGACGTGGGCCCTTCCGTCGAGCCGGCTGCTCAAGGCGGCACGTGTAAGCGCAAACAAGGCACCGTCTTGTTTGGCAGTGCGCCAAAGAAGACCAAGAACCCGACCGCCGCAAACAAGCGGAAGGAGGCCGCCGCGAAGGCGATCAAGTTCCAGATGCTTCCGAAGGTGCCTCCTATGGTGTCAGTGTAAGTGTCTTTTTCTTGTGCTTTCCTTTCTTGCCGATTCTATCTGAGCTTCTTCTCTTCTTTCCTTTTCTAGACTTAGGGCCCTGCTCTCTCTTAAGAAGTCGGCCGCCGCCTCCGTCATTGGGTCGGCGGAGACCTCCACCACCACCCGACGAATCGACCCTGCAGCCGACCTCCGGGAGGCGCGTGAGGAGTGGGAAGCCGCCCGTAAGGAGAGGGCGTAGGCGGACAAGCCGGAGGACGCTGCATTAAAGAAGCTGGCGGAGGCTGAGGCCGATGCCGTGGCGAAGAAGCTAGCTGAGGAAGCCGTGCGTCGTCAGGCGCCGTTGTTCGTCGTCCCCCTGAATTCTGCGCCGCCGCCACCAGAGTTCATGGCGCCAACTGGGGGAGCCGGTGATGAACAGCCGGTCATGGAGAGGGGAAGCGGCGACGTCGTCACGCCGGAGGTAGCCGTGCCTCCGCCACCGCCCTCCGAAGGAGCGCGGGCCAAACAGTCGGCTGCCTCGCCATCGTCGACAGCCGGAAACGAGGTAGTGACAGGCCCGACTCCTGAGGCCCGCACACCATCGCGCCACCGAGGTGTAAAGGCGACTTCGGCGCCACGACCGCTGGAAGTCGGCGCTTCTAGCTCGTCCGCCCCGGATGCCGAAGCAACCAGCGCCGCGCCCCCTGAGTTGGTGCGTGGAGGTGGAATGGGCGCTTTAAACCAAGCGATCCTGGACGTCCAGGCCAAACTCCAAGCTGATGCCACCGCTCTTCAGCAGTGCAACAAGGCGTTCTTGGATTCGCGAGCGGCCATCCGGGTATATTTCTTACTTCTTCGTCTTTGATTCTTGTATTTCTCTATGGGGGCGCGCCAGCGCACCCACTGGGTGTAGCCCCCGAGTTCCGGGCCGGCTGCTAAGCAGGCGGCTCGGAACTTTAATTGGCAAGCTTCGAGTGCTAACTTTTTCTGCTATCTTCATTGTAGGATTATGATAACCTTCGCGCGATCACCTTCAACTCCAACATTCGACATCTAGACCAACGGACCACCGACTTGTCGGAAAGCCGGAGTAAGTCTTTATTTTCTTTCTCTGCGGGGGCGCGATAGCGCACCCGCGGGCTGTAGTCCCCGAGATTCGGGCCGACTGCTGAGCAATCGGGCTGGATCTCCCCGGCAACCGCACTTCTTCTTTGTTGATCGTTGACGTCTTTTTCTTTCTCTGTTCTTGCAGAGGCCAATGCTGCCCTGCAGCAGCAGGTGGGTGAAGCCGACACCGCGCTGCGCACTAAGGAGGCAGAGTGCAACAAGGTGGCCCAGGAGCGTGGCCGATTGGCCAAGCAACTGGTGGAGCAGGCGGAGCTTCTCTAATGGCCCGGAGGGAGGCCGAGGTGAAAGAGTCCAGTATTCTCGCCGAGTTCGAGACCGAACGCTCCACCTGGTCCGACAAGGAGGCGCTGCTGAAATCCGGCTTCGGCAGGATTGAAGACATGGTTGATGGTAAGGTTTCTTCTTTTTCTTTATTTGGGCTGTTGGCTGCAGATCGAGCCGGCTTCGAGCTTCTGACTTCTGACTTCTGATTTCTTTGCTTTGTGCCTGAGCAGACTTCTTTCCTGGCCATTCTGACGCTGCTAACCAGGCTATTGAGGCTTATCGTGAAGAACGGAGGGCGGAAGGTGTGCAGATCGCTACCGACGCCCCCCGGACCCTTAGCGAACAGCTTCTCAGCATCCAAGCCCGCCTTCGGCCGGCTCATCGGATGTTGTGCCGTCTTCAGCGTGTCGGCGCCCAAGCGATCGCCGCCCTTTGGCCAGACATGCTGGCTCCACGCACTCCCAGTCAGACTACCGACTGGCTGGAGGTGGCGGCCGGCTGACTCGAGGCTTGGAAGGGCTCCTCGGCCCGAGCTGGAGCGCGTCGGGCCTTGGAGTTCATCAGGGCGTGGTATCCTGGACTAAATCTAGCCCAGTTGACCATGTTTCGGCAGGAGGCCCAAGAGGAGCTGGTGGCGATGGAGCGCGATCTTGTCAGACGGGCAGTGGCGATTGCCGAGTACACCGACACCAACATCTTCGTTTCTGAGCTAGCTGAGAACGGTGCCGAGGGGCCACTTCAGTGGTTCGGGCTGAACCCAGATGACGACGAAGACTCGGCCGAGATGATCAACTCCAATGACGAGGGAGAAGATGAGGAGGACGAGGAAGGCGAAGAAGATGTGCCAGAAGTCGGAGCGGACGGCCAGCCTCAGCTTGATCGTGCCTCGAACAACGAGCCGCGCTCGAGTGCGTCGACTGCTGCTGGAGGCGACCAAGCGGAGATTGATCAGCCGTCCACTCCACCAACCGGCACTACCGACTCCGCCAACCAGCCGGACCCCTCTGCTGCTCCCTAGGCCGCCGACTTATATTTATTTTTCCTGCTTTATCAGTCTCGACAAACTTTGTTAAATTTGCACAATTCCACCCGCGGGGTGTATTTAAAACTTTTTTGAATGCCAACCAAGGGCCTTTTGACATGTAAATATTCTTCCACACAAGTTGTGTCTTCGCCGAGTTCTGACTTTTCTTGCTTTTTGCTCCTTGGCTTTTTTCCTTTGCCACCCTCCCTTAGCTGCCTTCTTGCCAGCCAGACAGCCACTCTGCGGACTGTGGCTGAGTTGAGTACTTAGCTACTTTCGGGAGGGCAAGTACTTAGCCGACTAGAGTTTTAGCAAGTTAAGTAGAAGCCAGCAGGCCGACTGCTCAACAGCTGGTCGATGAAGCGGGAAGCCGGCTTGAAATATGTGCATGCTTTTGGGTCCTTAGCCATTTTTCATGTGGACACCCTTTTCTGTCTTTAACTCCTTCCCACCAGACAATCGCTCTGCAAGCTGTGGCTTGTGGCGGGAGAAGGTTTAGGTGCCAACACACTACTTGTACGACTGCAGGAAACACCACATAGTACAAGGCGGCGAGCCCCCGGGCCGACTAGTCGAATCCGGTGCCAGGCGGAATAATGAAATAACACATTCATAGGCATAATAATTATCATATAGATAAAAGAGGGTAGCCCCCGAGCTCTTCTCGGGGGACCCGAAGTCTTCGTAATTAATGCAAAAGGTAGCGTGGTACATACTGCATCAACTGTAAAATCTTCGGAGGAGGTTGGCATTCCATGGCCGCTCTGTCTCCTTGCCGTAATCATCTCTCTTGTATGCTCTGGGCTTCTGAGCATCGATCAGGCAGTAGGAGTCATTACCCAAAACTTTGCTGATGATGAAGGGGTCTTCCCAGGGTGCCTAGAGCTTGTGCTGGCCGGTTGTCCGCTGGATCAGCCGGAGCACAAGGTCTCCCTCCTGGAAGGATCTTGGCTTGACCTTCCGATTGTAGTATCGGCATAGACTATGTTGGTAGATGGTGGACCTGCTGAGTGCCAACAGCCGGCCTTCTTCCAGCAGATCGACACCGTCTTCTCGTGCTTCTTTTTCTTCCTCCTTGATGTACATGGTGACTCGAGGGGAGTCGAATTCTATGTCCCTCGGGATGACGGCTTCCGCACTGTAGACGAGGAAGAAAGGCCTGAATCCAGTTGACTTGTTTGGAGTTGTGCGCAGGCTCCAGAGGACAGCCAGCAGCTCATTGAGCCAACAGTCGGTCGAACATTCTAAAGGCTCGACCAGTCGAGGCTTGATGCCTGACAAAATGAGGCCATTTGCTCGCTCCACCTGGCCGTTTGACTACGGATGGGAAACGAACGCTAAGTCCAGTCAGATGCCTTGCGTCACGCAGAAACGAGCCAAGGCGCCTTTGGCGAAGTTTGTGTTGTTGTCGGTGATGATGTTGTGTGGTATGCCATACCGAATGGTGATGTCAGCGACGAAAGTCACAGCAGTCGGACCATTCAACTTCTTGATTGGTTTTGCTTCTATCCACTTGGTGAACTTGTCCACGGCGACAAGCAGATGAGTCATGCCGCCGCGTGCTGTCTTGAATGGTCCCACCATGTCCAGCCCCCAAACGGCAAAGGGCCAGGCAATGGGGATGGTCTTGAGTGCAGAAGCCGGCAAATGTGGCTTGGAGCGGAACTTCTGGCACCCCTTACATTCCTGGACCAAGTCTTTGGCATCTTCTAGAGCAGTTTGCCAGAAAAAACCATGGCGAAAAGCTTTGGCAACGAGTGATCTTGAAGCCGCGTGGTGACCACACTCGCCCTGGTGGATATCATTGAGGATTTCTTGGCCTTTCTCCGGCTCCACGCAACATTGGTACACACCAGTGACGCTGCGCCTCACAAGTTCTCTGTTAACAATGGTGTACGCTGCTGCCCAACGTTGCACTTGCCAGGCCGAGATCGCATCAGCCGGCAGCTCCTTGTTCACCAGAAAGTTGAGGATGGGCTGCGCCCATGACGGTGCTGCCATTTCTTCAACTATCAGGGTTGCTACTTGTACGAGGGTGGTTGGGCCGGGAAGCGTCGGGTTGGAGTCGGCTGCCTCTTGGTGTGTCGATGAAGTCCCCGGGCTGACTGCTGCAGCCCCCGAGCCACCTGCCGAAGTCCCCGAGCCGGCTGCTGGGGTCCCCATGTCGGATCCGACTGCTTCGGGGGGAGCCGGTACAAAGATGGAGTCTGATTCTGGTGATGGCTTGACAGATGGCTTGAGGAGGCGTTGCAGGGTGACACCGACTGGTATTGCTTGCCGGGTGGAGCCGATTCGTGCCAAAGCATCAGCTTGTTCATTGTCGTTTCGTGGCACATGGAGGAACTCGCACCCTTCAAAGTATCCGCTGAGTTGCTAGACGAGGAAGCGGTAGCTTGCCATGTTTGCATCCTTGGCGTCCCAGTCGCCTGACGACTGCTGTACCACCAAGTCGGAGTCACCATAGCACAGGATCTGACGAATGTCGAGTTCCTTGGCAAGCCGGAGCCCGTGTATGAGTGCTTCGTATTCAGCTCCGTTGTTGGAGGCGGCAAAATGAATTTGCAACACATATCTAAGCTTGTCGCCTTTGGGAGATGTAAGGATGATGTCGGCTCCCAAACCGGTGCGCATCTTGGAACCATCAAAATGCATCCGCCAATGGGTGGAGTCCGATGCTGGCGGCAGGTACTAGGTCTCGGCCCAGTCAACGAGGAAGTCGGCCAGTGCTTGGGACTTGATGGCGGTGAGAGGCTGGTAGTAGATGGTGTAGGGGGCCAAATCTATGGCCCATTTGGCCAACCGGCCCGAAGCATCTCGGCAAGTGGATCACTATAGATAACAGTGATTGGGTGCTCTTGAAAGTATGGCTTCAGCTTCTTGGCGGTGAAGTGCACGTTGTAGCACATCTTCTGATAGTGGGGGTAGTTCTGCTTGGAGGCAGACAACACTTCGCTCAGGTAATACACCAGCCTCTAGACTGGTAGTGCTTTGTCGTCTTCTTTGCACTCCACAACTATGACTGTGCTGACCACCCGGCTGGTGGCGGCGATGTAGAGAAGCATGGGCTCCTTAGCAATCGGAGCCGCCAAGACAGGCAGAGTGGTCAACATCTTCTTGAGCTGGAGAAAAGATTTGCCCGCCTTGTCATTCTACTCAAAAATAGTGGTCTTTTTCATGAGTTCGTACAGGGGAAGAGCCTTCTCACCCAGCCGACTGATGAAACGGCTGATGGATGCCAAACAACCGGTGAATTTTTGCACATCCAGCAGTCGGGTGGGTACCTCCATCCTCTCGATGGCCTTGATCTTGACACGGTTGCACTCTATGCCGCGCTCTGAGACCAGAAAGCCAAGAAGCTGGCCGGCCGGTACTCCAAAGACGCATTTTTCCGGGTTGAGCTTGATTTGAAAGTGGCGCAAGTTTTCAAAGGTTTCCTTGATGTCTTCTAGCAGAGTGCCACACTTCTCCATCTTCACCATAATGTCATCTACGTAGACGTGAGCATTTCTACCAAGTTGCTTGAGGAGGCACTTCTGCATGCAACGCTGAAAGGTGGCACCGCATTTCTCAGGCCGAATGTCATGGTTAGGTAGCAGAAGGATCCGAATGGTGTGATGAAGGCGGTCTTCAGGCGGTCTGTCGGGTCCAACTTGATCTAGTGGTATCCTAAGTAGGCATCCAAAAAACTCAACAGCTCGCATCCGTCTATGGAGTCTATCACTTGGTCGATTCTTGGCAAGGCACTCTTTGGGGCAAGCTTTGTTGAGGCTGGTGTAATTGATACACATGCGCCACTACTTATTCTTCTTGAATACAAGGACTCGGTTGTCTAACCACTCTGGGAAGAACATTTCCATAATGAAGCCGCCTGCTAACAGACGGGCGATCTCTTCTCCAACGATTCTTCTCTTCTCTTCCAACGGTCGGCGGAGCGGTTGCTTGACCGTCTTGGCATCTCCTCTGACATGTAGCTTGTGCTCCGCAAAATCCTTCGGGACACTCGGCATGTCCTTGGGAGACCATGCAAAAATGTCTCGATTCTCATGGAGGAAATCGACGAGCTCACTTTCCTATTTGGTGTCAAGGTTTGCACCTATGACAGCGTACCTCTCCGGGT
This sequence comes from Triticum urartu, assembly GCF_003073215.2. NCBI lineage: Eukaryota > Viridiplantae > Streptophyta > Magnoliopsida > Poales > Poaceae > Triticum > Triticum urartu. The sequence continues at coordinate 438,402,338 of NC_053025.1, read as the reverse complement.
GCTCTGGGTCCAACAATATCTTCTTTGTCTCCTTGGCCAGCTTGAAGGATCCTTCGGCTTCCGACTCCTTGGGATCGTGGGACATGTCCGGCTGTTTGCCGGCCATCGCCACAACCTAGTTTAGGAGACGCTTCTCGACAGCGATCACAAGGGACTCGGCCAGCCGGCTGCTGGTGGCCGCGCAATCGGACGACTTCTGATAATCTCCGGAGATGGTAATGATTCCCTTGGCGCTTGGCATCTTCATCTTGAGGTAGGCATAGTGTGGTACTACCATGAACTTGGCCAAGCCAGGTCGGCCAAGCAGGGCATGGTACGGGCTCTCCAAGTCAACTACCTCAAACCAGATGGGCTCCCGGCGGAAATGGTCTTTGTCTCCGAAGAGGACGTCTATCTTGATCTTGCCGATTGGTTAGTGAGAAAGGCCAGGAACCATGCCATGGAAGACAGTCCGACTGGGCAGAAGGTGCTTGGTTTTGATCTTCAATTTCTCCAAGGTGTCACGATACAGCATGTTGATGCTACTGCCGCCATCTATGAAGATTCAGGAGAAACGAGGAGCTCGCCTCTCCGTAGCAAAGGTTGCTTCCAAGACCAAAGCATAAGAACCCGGAGAAGGCATTACTTCTGGGTGGTCAGCTCGGCACCAACTGATTGGCTTCTCCGACCAGTGCATTCTGGGGCTTCAATGGCTACAACATTCACTTCTCGGGACTGTTGGCACCAGCTGTGCCTGTCATCGAACACACTGGTGAAAACAACATATGCTCCGTCTTCTTCAGGGAATTTGTCTTGAACAGCGTCGACTGCTGGGCGGGCCACCGGCTACTGAGGAGGCGGGGGAGGCTGGCCAGCTGGCAGCGGGGGTACCAACCCTTCGCCTTTGGAGATTCGCGTGAGCTAGTGACACTTCCGGGTGGTGTGGTTGGACGGCTTCACGCCGCTGTGGAATTTGCAGGGAGCATCGAGGGTCTGCTCATAGGAGAAGGCGGGCAGCCAATTCAACTTGCCGCCTTTCTGACGCTTGGGCTGGGGCTGCCCTTCTGGCTGCTGATCTTCAACTGTGGCCACTTGTCGGCTGGTGGAAGCCGGCATCGGGCTTTGTGCTTGTTGTCGTTCTGCTGTTGGCACCGACTGGTATGACCAGCCGGAGTCCGAGGATCCTAAGGAGCCACCTTGCCGGATGCGTCAACTTGAATCTCCATCTTCATGGAGGAGTCGGTCGTGGTGTACTTGTCTGCTATGATTAGTAGCTCGTCAAGGGTCGCCGGTTCGTCACAGAAAAGCATGTGCTTGAGCAGAGTGCCTTCTCTGCACCCGGCTGTAAAGTACTCAATAGCCTGCACCTCGTGCACGCCCTCGCAAGAGTTGCGCAGCTCGGCCCAGCGCGTGAGGTAGTCGCGAGTCGACTCGTTGGGACCTTGGATGCACAAGGAGAGCTGGTGAGGCTTGGGCAGCCGCTTGTACATGTTGGTGAAGTTGCGGATGAAGGCTTCAGTGAAATCTACCCAGCTGTTGATGTTGCGGGGCTTCAGGTTGTTCAGCCATGTCCGGGCAGTGCCCTCGAGCATGAGTGGAACATACTTCACGGCAACGCGCTTGTTGCCGTTCGCAATGCTGACGGCGGTGGAGTAGTCGACCAGCCAGTCTTCCGTCTTCACGGAGCCGGTGTACTTCAGCGTATCTCTTGGGAGCGTGAACCCTTTGGGGAAGGGCTCGTCACGGATGCGGGGGTCGAAACAGGGTGGGCCCAGCGCGTCTTCTTCTTCTAGCGCCAGGGATCGGTTGAGGCGGTCGATCCGGTGGCAGGCATCATTCTCTCCGGTTCCTTCTCGGGGGTCTAGCCGGTCGCCGAGACTCGGATGATCAACAGGCGGCGGGGAGACGCGTCTTTCTCTGCACGGGGGTGGCCGGTAGTCGCCTAGTCGTTCCACTGCTCGTGGGCAGCCGTCTTGGTCGCACTCGACGATGATGTGCGTCCGACTGCGACTAGCAGCCGGCTCCTTGTCTCGTCGTCCGCGATCGCCGCTAGTCGGCGTCTGGGACGTCGCGCCATGCTCCTGGCAGGGAGGCGGGTCGTTGTTCCGCCGATTGAGTTCCTCGTCGTGGCAGCCGGCTTCTTGCTGCTCGGCAGCCGCATCAATGAGCTGCTGGACGCACTCCGTCATGTGGCGATGCTCGTCGCCTTCGAGGTTGTCCAGCTTGTCTGCTGCCGCTTGGGCAGCTCGTATGTTCTCTCTGGGCATGGCGTAGACGGGGCAATCGGCCCCGAACATGCTGGCAACGGCCGCGCCACGCTACCGGACCGTGTTGATGCAGCTAGGTCCGCCAGGAGCCGGTGTGCCGCCAACGGCGTGGTCCATCTCGCGCTAGTAAGCCTCCGAAAGGCGTCTCATGCTGGCTAGCTTCTTGGGCTTGCAGCGTCTCGGCGTCGGCGTCTTCTGCGATGGGTGGAGATAGGTCTTGCAGTGCTGCCTCGAGCGGGTCTCGGGCACCGTTACCGGGAAATCCGTCGTGGCTAATGACGAGCACCTCCGTGACGGTACTGCCGCCGCTGTCAGCGCGGGGGAGAGGATCATCAATGACCACCACGTTGGTAGGGAACGCGTCGAGCGACGCCATGTCGGAGTCGACGAGCATCGGGTCGGTGGAGCCAACCGACTCCAAGTCGACGGCCGGCTCGTCGGCGACGTGGAGCTGGTCGAGGAAGCTGACGAGGCGGCTCTTGGGGCCGTCAACGCATGTGTCGGATGCAGGCCCGTCGGACAGGCAGATTTCACCAACAAGGTCAGCAAGGCAGCTTGCCGCCCAGGCGACCACCGCGCCAAGCAACGCGTCGGTGCAAATGCCATCCGACGTGCCTGGCTGGCTGTGATGACCCACAAGTATAGGGGATCTATCGTAGTCCTTTCGATAAGTAAGAGTGTCGAACCCAACGAGGAGCGGAAGGAAATGATAAACGGTTTTCAGCAAGGTATTCTCTGCAAGTACTGAAATAAGTGGTAACGGATAGTTTTGTGACGGGATAAATTGTAACGAGCAACAAGTAATAAAAGTAAATAAAGTGCAGCAAGGTGGCCCAATCCTTTTGTAGCAAAGGACAAGCCAGAACAAACTCTTATAATAGGAAAAGTGCTCCTGAGGACACATGGGAATATCGTCAAGCTAGTTTTCATCACGTTCATATGATTCGTGTTCGATACTTTGATAATTTGATATGTGGGTGGACCGGTGCTTGGGTGCTATTCTTACTTGAACAAGCATCCCACTTATGATTAACCTCTATTGCAAGCATCCGCAACTACAACAAAAGTATTAAGGTAAACCTAACCATAGCATGAAACATATGGATCCAAATCAGCCCCTTACGAAGCAACGCATAAACTAGGGTTTAAGCTTCTGTCACTCTAGCAACCCATCATCTACTTATTACTTCCCAATGCCTTCCTCTAGGCCCAAATAATGGTGAAGTGTTATGTAGTCGACGTTCACATAAAACCACTAGAGGCTAGGCAACATACATCTTATCAAAATATCAAACGAATACCAAATTCACATGACTACTAATAGCAAGACTTCTCCCTTGTCCTCGGGAACAAACATAATTACTCACAAAGCATATTCATGTTCATAATCATAGGGGTAATAATATGCATATAGGATCTGAACATATGATCTTCCACCAAATAAACCAACTAGCATCAACTACAAGGAGTAATCAACACTACTAGCAACCTACTAGCACCAATCCCGGACTTTGAGACAAGAATTGGATACAAGAGATGAACTAGGGTTTGGAGATGAGATGGTGCTGGTGAAGATGTTGATGGAGATTGCCCTCTCCCGATGAGAGGAGCGTTGGTGATGACAATGGTGATGATTTCCCCCTTCCGGAGGGAAGTATCCCCTGCAGAACAGCTCTGCCGGAGCTCTAGATTGGATCTTCCAAGGTTCCGCCTCGTGGCGGCGGAGTCTCATCCCGAAAAGTTCCCTTTGATTTTTTCTCATAGAAAGACTTCATATAGGGGAAGATGGACGTCGGAGAGCCACCAGGGGGCCCACGAGGTAGGGGGCGCGCCCCCCACCCTCGTGAGCAGGGTGTGGGCCCCCTGGCCTTCATCTTTGGCGTGGATTTTTCTTTATTTATTTTAAGATGTTCCGTGGAGTTTCAGGACTTTTGGGGTTGCGCAGAATAGGTCTCTAATATTTGCTCCTTTTCCAGCCCAGAATTCCAGCTGCCGGCATTCTCCCTTCTTATGTAAACCTTGTAAAATAAGAGAGAATAGCCATAAGTATTGTGACATAAAATGAAATAACAGTCCATAATGCAATAAATATCGATATAAAAGCATGATGCAAAATGGACGTATCAACTCCCCCAAGCTTAGACCTCTCTTGTCCTCAAGCGAAAAGCCGATAACAATAAATATGTCCTCATGTTTAGAGGTAGAGGCGTCGATAAAAATAAAATACGGACATGAGGGCATCTTGATTATTCTCATAACAGCAACATATATAGATTTTGTCATATGATTACTTATGTTCAAGTGATGATCTATTCACAATGCAAAAGTATAAATCATAAATCTTATTGGGCTCTGACAAACTATAATCTCAGTCATTGAAGCAATTGCAATTTATCATAACATTGGAAAGAGTCTATGTCATAGCTAAAAAGCAAGTCCACATACTCAACTATCATTTAGTCCTTCATAATTGCTAACACTCACGCGATACTTGTGGTTACGGAGTTTTAATCGGACACAGAGAAAGATAGGGGCTTATAGTTTTGCCCCACAACCTTTTACCTCAAGGGTAATGTCAACAATAATGGTTTATGCTCCCCTACATCCAATTAGATATATATATATATCATGTTATTTCCAACATGCTGAGCTTGCCAAAGGATAAAATGAAAAAGAAAAGGTGAAAATCACCATGACTCTTGCATAAGGTAGAAGATAATAATAAAGGATAGGCCCTTCGCAGAGGGAAGCAGAGGTTGCCATGCGCTTTTATGGTTGGATGCATAAAATCTCAATGCGAAAGAACGTCACTTTATATTGCCCCTTGTGATATGAACCTTTATTATGCAGTACATCGCTTTTATTACTTCCACATCGCAAGATCGTATAAAGCTTATTTCTCCCACACCAATCAATCATACATATTTAAATCAATTTTTATTGCTTTGCACCGATGACAACTTACTTGAAGGATCTTACTCAATCCATAGGTAGATATGGTGGACTCTCATGGCAAAACTGGTTTAAGGGTGTTTGGAAGCACAAGTAGTATTTCTACTTGGTGCTGAGAATTTGGCTAGCATGAGGGGGAAAGGCAAGCTCAACAAGTTAGAGGATCCATGACAACATACTTTATCTCAGATATAAGGAAGACATAACTCATTACGTTGTCTTCCTTGTCCAACATCAACTCTTTAGCATGTCATATTTTAATGAGTGCTCCCAATCATAAAAGATGTCAATGATAATATATCTATATGTGAGACCTCTCTTTCCTTATTACTTCCTATTAATTGCAACAATGAACAAAGCTATGTTTGCCAACTCCCAACAACTTTTAATCATCACACTCTTTCTATGTGAAGTCATTACTCTCAATAAGATCAATATGAACTCTTTGTTAATTTTTATTCTTTTTCTCTTTCTTTTATTCACCCAAGATTATGGCAAAATAATCAAGCCCTTGACTCAACACTAATCTTTATCATATATAGCTCACGGACTCGATTACAAAGAGAGATCATAAAGCAAAACTCAAAACTAGATCATGCCATAAACTTTATTCTACTAGATCAAGATACTACTAATAGGATCGAACTAAGAAAAACGATAAAGATAGGAGTTGTGATGGTGATACAATACCGGGGCACCACCCACAAGCTTGAGTATTCTATAGTCTCACCTAAATAGCTTGGCGTAATCATGGTCATAGCTGTTTCCTGTGTGAAATTGTTATCCGCTCACAATTCCACACAACATACGAGCCGGAAGCATAAAGTGTAAAGCCTGGGGTGCCTAATGAGTGAGCGATACCGGGCACTCCCCCAAGCTTGGCAGTTGCCAAGGGGAGTGCCCATACCCATGTATTTATGTCTCTTTCTTAGAGGTGGTGATGTGATATTCTTGGCGATGATGCCCCTCAGGATACGATTCTCTTCCTCGAGCTTATTGACTTGCTGCTTGAGGTCTCATTATTTCCTTAGGAGCTTACCAGTGACGGCTAAAGCTCCTTTCACCCAAGGATGTTGCATAGCTGCGGGAGAACAAGTAACACTCTTTTTCATATTTTCATAAGAAAGAAATCTAACATTGGAAGGGATGACCGAGTTTGGAATAGCTGAGCTCTGTAGTTCCCCATCGTGAATCCGGCTCGGAAACGAGAAGTAACTTCTTGATCCTCTCCATGGCATCTATCCTTTTCAAGTCGGCCTCCATCTCTTCCTTCAGTTGATGGCAAAGTGGTCGGCATCGCTGTTTGCTCTTGGCCCCGGTATCGGATGAGACACCCGACTCTCCCCGACTGACTCTTGAGAAGACATCTTGCTCTAAATCTGCAGCAGAACTCGAAACAAAACAGAGGATATTTGCGTGGTACGGTGGTCAAAACCTTCGGGAGAATATATAATGAATTTTTACCGACCAAAAGAAGTATCGTGCAAGAAAACGGAGTCCGGAGAGCACACGAGGTGCCCACGAGGCAGGGGGCGCGCCCTCCACCCTCGTGGAAGCCTCGTGTCCTTTCCGGACTACTTCTTATTTTCCTATTTTCTTAAATATTCCAAAATGGAGAAAATTGCCATTAGAACTGTTTTGGAGTCGGTTTACTTACCGTACCACATACCTATTCCTTTTTAGAGGTCTGAAATGTTCTGGAAAGTGTCCCTTATGTATTCCTCCGGGGTTACGGTTTCAATAACATTAGTTTCAACATTTATGGGATTACCTGAGATATAATGTTTGATTCTTTGACCGTTCACCACCCTCGGATTTGTGCCTTCGAAGTTGTTGATTTTTATGGCATCGAACGATAGACCTCCTCGATAACGTAAGGACCTTCCCATTTAGAGAGAAGTTTTCCTGCAAAAAATCTTAAACGAGAGTTATAACAATACATAATCACCTACATTAAACTCACGTTTTTGTATCCTTTTGTCATGCCATCTTTTAACTTTTTCTTTAAACAGTTTGGCATTCTCATAGGCCTGGGTTCTCCATTCATCAAGTGAGCTAATGTCAAATAGTCTCTTCTCACCGGCAAGTTTGAAATCATAATTGAGCTCTTTAATGGCCCAATATGCCTTATGTTCTAGTTCGAGAGGTAAGTGACATGCTTTTCCATAAACCATTTATGGAGACATACCCATAGATTTTTATATGCATCTATTACAGTTTTGCAAAATTAATTTAATCTCTATTACTCAATTCTACTTGCACTAGATTGGTGAATGGAGATGCAATTCTATGATTAACATCATACTTAGCAAGCATTTTACGAAAACACCATGAATAAAATGTGAACCACCATCAGTCATTAAGATATCTAGGGACTCCAAACCTCAGAAAATAACTTCTTTAAGCATCTTAATAGAGGTGTTATGAACACTACTAGTTGGAATAGCTTCTACCCACTTAGTAACGTAATCAACAACAACTAAAATATGTGTATACCCATTAGAGGAAAGAAACGGTCCCATATAATCAAAGCCCCAAACATCAAATGGTTCAATAACAAGTGAATAATTCATAGGCATTTCTTGACGTCTACTAATATTACCAATTCTTTGACATTCATCACAAGACAAGACAAACTTACGGGCATCCTTGAAGAGAGTAGGCCAATAAAAACCGAATTGCAATACCTTATGTGCAGTTCTATCTCCAGCATGGTGTCCTCCATAAGCCTCGGAGTGACACTTGCGTAGGATCTGTTCCTGTTCATGCTCAGGTACACAACGTCTAATAACACCATCTACTCCTTCTTTATAAAGATGTGGGTCATCCCAAAGTAATGTCTTAAATCATAGAAAAACTTTTTCTTTTGCTGGTATGTGAAACTAGGTGGTATAAATTTAGCAACAATATAATTAGCATAATCAGCATACCATGGAGTACTACGAGAAGTACTTATAACATTTAATTGTTCATCAGGAAAGCTATCATTAATAGGTAGTGGGTCATCAAGAACATTCTCTAACCTAGACAAGTTGTCTGCAACGGGGTTCTCAGCTCCCTTTCTATCAATAATATGCAAATCAAATTCTTGTAGGAGAACCCATCTAATAAGTCTAGGTTTAGCATCTTTCTTTTCCATAAGATATTTAATAGCAGCATGATCAGTGTGAACAGTTACTTTAGAATCAACAATATAAGGTCTGAACTTATCACAACAAATACAACTGCTAAAAATTCTTTTTCAGTAGTAGCATAATTTCTCTGGCACTGTCTAGAGTTTTACTAGCATATTGGATAACATTTAATTTCTTATCAACTCTTTGTCCTAGAACAGCACCCTACAGCATAATCACTAGCATCACACATAATTTCAAAGGGTAAATTCCAATCAGGAGGCTGAACAATAGGTGCAGAAATCAAAGCTTTCTTAAGTATTTCAAATGCTTCTACACAATCATCATCAAAGACAAAAGGAACATTTTTGTAAGAGATTAGTCAGAGGCCTGGAAATTTTTGAGAAGTCCTTTAATGAACCTCCTATAAAAACCGGCATGACCAAGGAAACTTCTTATACCTTTAATGTCCTTGGACACGACATCTTTTCAATAGCATCAACTTTAGCTTTATCAACTTCAATACCTCTTTCAGAAATTTTATGCCCCAAGACAATACCTTCATTAACCATAAAGTGGCACTTCTCCCAATTCAAGACAAGATTAGTTTCTTCACATCTCTGCAAAACTCGATCAAGGTTGCTTAAGCAATCATCAAAAGAAGTTCCATATACAGAAAAATCATCCATGAATACCTCAACAATCTTTTCACAAAAGTCAGAGAATATAGCAGTCATACATCTTTGAAAGGTAGCAGGTGCATACCATAAACCAAAAGGCATACGTCTATAAGCAAAGGTACCGAAAGGACAAGTAAGGTGTCTTTTCTTGATCCTCTTTGACACAGGTATTTGAGAGAAACCAGAATAACCATCTAGAAAGAAAAAATGTGTATGTTTGATCAATCCAAAAGGTGGGTAAACGGTTCATAATGAATTCCTTCATCTAGTTGCTGATAATGCCTAAGATCACATCGTCGACTTCAGAATCCTATTAAGTCTTGGCATGTTCAATTGCTTTGATTACGCCCTCGGGTTTGAAGTGTCTCCGTGCAATGTGTTCCGCTGGTGGCCCCAGCTCATGACCCGCTTACACGGTGTGGATATGACTATCAGGTATGACCCGCCCAGGAGGGGCCGGGTCATCCCTATGGCGGTTCATCTCAATGAAGCCCAAGAGCATATTAATAATGGCGGTTCATAGATAGGCTTATTAGAGGGCCCAAACCCGAAGGCGGCTTAAGGCCCACAGATATAAACCGCCATGTACATAGACTTGTATTGTAAGGCATGTAAGAAAGGTCACCGAGCCGGATACATTGTATGAGCCAGCCGGGACTCTGTAGGCCGCAGGGCGTCAACCCGTGTATATAAGGGGACGACCCAGCGGCGGCTTAGGGCAAGAACAACAGATCTGAGAGCCAGGTTAAGCGTATTTGCTCCCTGCTCATCGAAACCCATACAATACCACCTCCAACTGGATTAGGCTTTTACCTTCACCGCAAGGGGCCGAACCAGTATAAACTCCGTGTCCTTTGTCCTGATTAACCCCTTTAAGCTAACCTCATTGCGATGGCTCCACGACTAAGTCCTCACACTAGGACATCTGCCGTGACAATTCCACGACAGTTGGCGCCCACCGTGGGGCTATCGCATGATGGTTTCAAGTTCTTAGAGGGCAACTTCGAAGGGATCAAGGGATACGCTGTGGGCCGGATGACCAAGAGTCGTCGCGGCAAGCTCTACATCGACGATGCAGGCTGGGGCCCCGAGGCCGGCTCAATTGAGTACGGGTACCGGGTCCCCTTTCGGTGGATCACGTCTTCAATCGGCAAGATCGGCGAACCGGGCCCTGAGCCGACATCTGCACCGACATCATCGAGACGGCTCACGTGCGAGACCCGCCCGGGTTCGGCCGCCATGAATCGTGCCTTCGTGGGTTATCCATGGGCGGAAACCTAGATAGATCGCATCTGGTGGTAGACGTCGTTTATCGATGGCGAGTCATCCACCTATGAGACTGAGTCATTGTATCAGCTGCAAGACGCCGGCTTGGGGGCTGTTCGATGGCGACAGTGTTCCTGACTGTGCGAGCGCGAAGACTGGTTAAGCAAGTCTTTCATGGCGGTACCAAATCGGCAACACTCATACCAAGAGCAGGGCTGATCTCCGGTCAGCAGCGGCACAACGACGTGAGGCACGGAAACAGGTGCGCCCTCCGGTCAGGTCCTATATGACGACAATAAGCTACAAATGTTAACAGCGTGAGTTAACCGGCGGATCAGGATACATAATGCCGGTCGTTGCGCTGAACATTGCGCAATGAATAGCGCATGCAAGGAGGGAAGCACAGAAAGAACTAGGACGGGCTGAGGAGCGGGCTGCTTTGGATTCTAGGCGTTAACGGATTTGTCACAGTCTTACCGCTCATGCCAGAATTAAAGCTGACAAAAGTCATAGAGGAGGCAGCATCCGACTCGTCTACCCTCATTTATGAGGCAAAAATCTATTTAACATGCCAGGAGAGGGAACCATAACCCGATAGTGGTAAACCGGGTCGAAGCGCGGGAGGTAAGTCGTTCAGCCAGGCACCGACGGCCACCGTCAGAACATAACACTGCACAGGCGAACTACGGTCATAATCACCTTTGATAACATGATCATGGGTGGGTGCTGCGCGCACGATTGGCGCTCTCCTGTCGAGGCGAGTCATCAATGGAGTTACACAAAGGGCTATAAGCCTTCGACAGCACGGTCACAACATGCTTATGTGACAAAGTGTGACAGATCATTCACACCCTCACCGATGACCGGGTACGAGCATATGATGAGCAAGGCTTGTGTCTAGCATTGCGAACCATAACCCCTCGTGACATAACCGGTGGCATGCCCATATTCTCAGTAATATGGGAATCAAGGTAATGCGTCGAGAGCTGAGTGGGCCTCAGTATGCGGCTTCGTCACCTACTCCGTTCGTCAAATTCTGTGACAGGGGTAACCTTCAGAAATTTGGCATGCCATGCTAGTACCCGATTACTAGGATGTTTTTGCCAGATTTCAAGGGTCTGCAAGTCGCTAACTAACTGCGATTTATCTCTGAGGTTGGATGAGAGTTTATAATGATGTCCAATGGAATTTCGAGAATGTAGCGATGGCCGTCTGCTAAATCTATTTCCCCTACAATGTCGAGGGCAGGCCGCACTTGGTTGAAGGCTCCTGCAATCTATGGTATGGGCCTAATTAAAACCAGGTTTATCAATTCAAGGATATGAAGCACCCATTCATTTGGCTTTAGCTCCTATTCCAAGAAAGTGAGGTCAACGCCTGGGCGCGGTCACAATCTTGCACTCCAATCGCATCAATCGACACAGCAGTATTGATTTGGAAAACAATTGTCATTCCGCCAAAAGCAAATTAGGTGCTCAAATGCACTCAAATGACATTGGGACACGATGCAGCTCTGGTAGTATAGCTACTTCTGATGTACCTAAGACCCTCGAGTCGATGAACAAAAGCGGAAAGGAAAGAAGAGGGCAACACCAAGGCAGCAAGCATAACCGGAACCAGGGAGGAACGGTAGTGCAGATGAAAAGTTTCGTTTGTGTTAACACCAGTGCACATAAATTAACACTTAAGGTAAACCGCCATACGGATGGAGATCCGGTCATTCTGAACAATATGCTAATATCTACTTACAGACATGCGTGAGAAGACGTCCGGCACCTCAAGAAGTATTGTTACTTATATCGGATAAAAAGAAAGTCCAATTTTGAAGACGTCACGGGCCAGATGCGGTTAGACCGCTCTCACGGTCGGGTTATAGTGTGGTGGTCTACTCAATAAGGAAATCAGTAATTTCACGGCATCTCAGTGTGGTTAACGATAGCAAACAATCCTGGGCGTCAAGCACAATAGTTCCGGTATAAGCAACCCGAAGCATTGAAATAGTGGATTATCATGCTTCACCACTACTTAGAAGCACCAGACACATCTCAATAAGAGGCATCCAAGCTGTATCGGCGGTTTGTCCTCGTTCTTGCAAAGCTGCGCAGCATTTTGAGAGTCGGAATATTCACGTTCCGGTTATAATCCGGGTCAAACTTGGCTTATGGTCACTAGGTCGGATGTATAATTCATACCAAGGCACTCATGTCCGGCGGGAGCAACCCATCATTCCTTATAGAACTTTCCGTGATGGTTGACTGATTAAAATCTTAACATAAACACGTTCCATGTTGGTACTGTAAGGTCGGCTTACCCAGTTGTAAGATACATCTGAAGTTGTTGTTGGAGATAATACATGACTAGGTGCAGAATTGACTTATGAAGTGGTCAGGTCACAGCCATATCAGCTTTTGGCGGTCGGCTATGCAAGTTCATGGCGGGCTTGATGTACTGTAGCAAAAATCCGTTATAAGGAACATAAGGTGCATGGAGCCGGAAGATACCTGGAGCAGAGGAACAGCTTATTCTTGATCGTTGTGTAACTGAAGAGCTGACAATTTTTATAAGGGTAATCTGACCGCCGGCTGAATGAGTCAAAAGTAAGCAACACAAAGAGGACTCACTCAAATTTAGGTCGCCTAAGAACTAAGATGGTTGATTGTTCTGGGATTTCCAAGCAGTTCATATAGTGCAATCTGGATCCTGAAATAGGAAAGCGCGCTCATCGAGTTCATCCGTGAGAACCGGGACATCTTTGCATGGAAGCCTTCAGACATGCCGGGTGTACCGAGAGAACTCACTGAGCACACTCTTAATATTGATCCAAAATTTAAGCCGGTTAAGCAGTTTCTTCATCGGTTTAATGAGAGAGGCGAAGGCCATTGGAGAGGAAGTGGTGGCTCTTGGCAGCTGGGTTATCGTCGAAGTTTTCCATCCTGAGTGGTTGGCTAACCCGGTGCTGGTACTTAAGAAGAACGACACTTGGCGTATGTGTGTGGACTACACAGATTTAAACAAGGCTTGTCCGGCTGATCTTTGCTCTCCCTCGTATTGATCAGATTATCGATGCTACGGCGGGTTGAGCTTTGAGTTTGGATGCTTATTCTGGTTATCATCAGATAAGATGGGCAGTTAAGGACTAGGAGAAGACAGCTTTCATAACTCCTTTGGAGCCTCTATGTGTCTATGCCCTTTGGGAAGAGTGCCATTGCACTTATCAGAGATGTGGCAGAATTGCCTTCATGATCAAATTGGCGCAATGTTCATGCTTATGTGGATGATATTGTGGTGAAATCCAGAGAGAAGAGACATTGATAGACGATTTGAAGGAAACCTTTGATAATCTCCGGGTTTATAAAATGATGCTTAACCCGGCCAAGTGTTTTTGGTGTCGGCAGGCAAGCTCTTTTTTGGTGTCTAACAGGGGCATTGAAGCTACCGGAGAAGATCAAAGCCATCACTTCTCTGGCTAAACGGCGTGTGTCAATGATGTGCAACGTCTGGCGGGTCGTATTGCGGCATTAAGCCGGTTCATAAGCCGGTTGGGAGAGAAGGCTATCCCTCTGTATCAGATGATGAAAAAGACATATAATTTTGTCTGGAGTGATGCGCTAATGCAGCGTTTGAGGACTTGAAGAAGCAGCTAGCTGAGCCACCTGTTCTGGCTGCTCCGTTGATAAGAGCCATTATTGTGGCTGCCAATGCCCGGGCTGTCAGCGTGGCTATTGTGGAATGAAAGGAGGCAGGCAAGGAATATCGGTTCAAAGGCCGGTTACTACATCATGCGAGGTGCTTATTGAGTCCAAGCAGAGATATCCGCACTGGGCAGAAGCTGTATGTGGGGTGTTCATGGCAGTCGGCCAGCATATATTCTGGTCCCATCACTGTGGTTAGTTCTGCTCCTTTAGGGGACATTATTCAGAACAGAGAAGCCACAGGTCGGATAGCCAAGTGGGCCATTGAGCTTGGTCCTCATGGTTTGAAATATATGCCTCGCACGGCCATCAAGTCTCAGGCGCTTGGTGGATTTCATCAATGACTGACAGAGCTGCAGATGCCTGAGGAAAAGCCAGATAACACAGTATTGGACTATTCACTTTGATGGGTCCAGGCAATTGGAGGGCTCGGGGGCTGGATTGTGCTCGCTTCCCCTCGAGGTGATAAATTTGTTATGTTCTCCGTTTGATGTTCCCTTGCACTAACAATGCAGCTCAATATGAGGCCTTGCTCCACGGTCTTCGGATGGCTAAGGAGATGAACTTAAGCCAGGTTAGGTGCTTTGGTGACTCAGATTTGGTGGCTCAACAAGTCTCTGGTACTTGGGATTCTAAGGATCCACTCATGGCGGCTTATCGACGAGAAGTGGATGTTATTGCTGGTCACTTCAAGGGTTATCAAGTTGAGCATGTTGATGAGAAAAATGAAGCGGCTGATGCCTTAAGCCGGTTGGGTTCTCAACAGTAAACCGTGTCGCCTAATGTCTTTCTTGACGTTTTGCATAACCCGTCGGTCAAGTTACCTACAGAGGAGGACTTGGCTATTCCTGACCCGGAAGCTCAGTTGGTGGCAGCTCTTCATGTAATTCCTGATTGGACAGTCCCTTATTTGGCTTTATATGACCCGGGGCGAGTTACCTGAGGATGAAACCTTAGCCAGGCAGATAACCCGGCGGTCTAAGTCAATGAATTGTCAATGGAGAGCTGCATCACCGTAGTGTTACAGGGGCCTTTCACGTTGTGTTTCTCTAGAAGAGGGTCGTGAGATCCTGCGTGTTCTGAACGTGGCATATGCGCGAGATTTCATGGGTTTTTACTGCTAACAGCTCATGCTAATGCCGAAGACCCTGGTCAGTAGGTGATGCATTCAGAAATTCACGACAGCCCCCCCAGTGCCAGATCAAGAATAATATTCAAATTACTGGCATTTACAGTGGGAGAGCTTTCAAAGAATCCAGAAAAACCACCTTGGCGTTGATAGTTCACTAGAGGTGAGCAAAGCAGTCATAATGTATGCATAAACGAGGTCAATTCATCAGCAGGTGATTTCGTTGCTTTCAACACAGATATAAAGACAATGCATAACAACGTCTAAGAATTTGTCAACAAGCATATCCGCTGATGTATCGCATGGTCAACCAATTAAGTCAAGCTGAAGACATCAAAGAATCTGAGCGCATCAAAGAACAATGAAATGGGTCAGGAACACTTGACCTGGTATCAGCGGACTGAACGATCGCCTAGGGGGGCTCTTTGAGATATCCCTTCTGTGGGCTCCCAACACGCATAAGAACTCGCGTTACAAGCCACACGGGTTATAAAAACTTTACTCAATCCATAGAGGATTGTAACGACCAAACCTCGAAGGATTTGAGTCTCTGTGCTTACCGTGCTAGTCCCTGGATCGAACTCGCTAGCACACACAGTATATAGATGAATACCAGAATAGCAAGTGCATCATTTATTACATCGTATGATCCAGAATATATAAAATAAAACAATCTGCATAGCACTTGGCTAGCTTTATTCAATCAAACAAGAAAGTAGCAGAAAATAACGATGAGTCCCATCATAGCCCACTGGCGATGCTGAGTGCAGACTCGCGACCCTAACGGTACCTTACTCTTCGTCAGAATATCCTGCAACATGAGACGTTGCAGCCATATAGGTCAATACTTGGAATGTATTGGCAAGTTACACAGGAGTAATAATAAAGCAGACCTACATGTATATGCATAGTACAACAAAGGAAGGCTTGAGGGTTTATTTTGCAGAAAGCTGATTTTATCCTAATAACTACCTAATAGTCAAATTTTTATTTAGTTCTTTTATTACTACAATTAAATGCACAAGGTTGAGTTGGCAAAATCAACTCCAACCTACCCTTTATTAAGTTGCCCCTCCAAATTTATTAAGTGTCACATCTATCAAGATCATCCAACAACCGTAATGGCATAGTTGCTCAAATTTACCCATAACCGGGGGCACGGCTAATCATGATTAGTTTTAATACTCTACAGAGTTTAGTATGCTTTACCCACTGGACCCAATCCGAAGATTGAGACAAAGTCTTTCAGAAGAGGTTCCCTTAACCACCTGACGGCCACATCCCACCTACATATGCTACATCTGTCGACACAGTCTGGGCAAGGGTTCCAACAACTGATCAACTAAGCCAGAGCCCATATAGCCAGTGGCCGCACATGGAAGCTACTAGTCACTAAGTCTGTCTGATCTTTTTGAACCTGGGCGACATTCCACTTAGGGTGCACTCTCATGAGCGCATGGCCTTAGAAAAGGTGCAAGACCCCATGATGCCTTCCCTCAACACCAAGCAATACCACTTCCGCCCAGAGGTGAGTTAAATCCTGAGTTACTACTCAATTTAGTTATACATATAATCCTCACATAAAGTCAATGAATACACGAACCACCCCCGTCTACAAAGCATAGCAAACTACAACTACCACGATTTGCAAAAACGGGAAGATAGCTCAACAACATAGCAAAATAATATAGTATTCCTATACATGCATATTTCATAGTGTGATATAACTACATGCATAGAAAACAATAGGTAAAGGATGATCAACTTGTAACTTGCCTTGGTTCTGGTTCAGAAAGTCACACTCCTGACAATAGCTCGCGTCGCACTCCGGACAATCTACACGTTTCACACAATTCAACAAATCAATCACCGGAACACGAAAAGAACCAAAACAAAACCAACAACAACAAAACCATTTTTAAAACTCAACAACAGAATCTTAACAGAACCTAAAATGCACTACGGTCACAACGCAAAAAGAACCACTCGATTCCGATAAACGGTCCGAGAGTTATGGCCTCCGGAAGGTTTAATTCAAATTCAAACGAATTCAAATTTGAACAGTGCAAACATGTGCAAAGTTGGTACTATCATGAAGGACTGATTTTTGTGAGTGCACAGGAAAAAGAATTACCTAAATTGGATATACAGAATAGAAGTTATAGCTAATTGAAGTTAGAGGAAGAATCTGAAAAAAAAAAAGAAAAACAGAAAACTCCTAGTACTGCAGCAACTCCTGCGCGTGCACTATAGCCGTGCCACATGGAAGCACGTGATTGGCTGGAGGACCTCCTGTGCGCGCGTGCTCACCAAAAGCAGAGGACGGCGGCGGCGGTCTCGGGCGTCGGCGGCGGCGCTCCTCCGGTGGGTCTCCGGCGAAGACGAAGGGACGGACGGGTGCAGCGTCGAGTGGCGGAGGCGTAGGTGTGGTCGGGCGGTGACGGGGCGTCCTCTGCGGGCAGCAACGACGACGGGAACGGTGGTGTGCTCCGGCGGCGGCGGACGTTGGTGGCGGCAGCGTTCTGGTGCTCTGCAGGGTACTTCGAGGTGTTAAAAGAGTTCTTCATCGAGTGGGGGTTCGAGGGGTGCAGGAGGTCCAGCTTTACGAGCTCTTACGGCGGCGCAATCTTTCGGTGAACGGCGGCGGACGGCGGAGCTCCTGGCGAGATCCAAATCGCCAAGCAGAGGCGTGTGGACGAGGGGCGATGGGGAAACGACTTCGGTAGGGTTCCTGGAGGAGTCTAGCTCGCGTACGACATTCCTACAGTGCACGGGGTCGACCAGTGCCCGAGATCGATCGGGGATCGGCTCAGGCTGCGCGTGCGGCTTCGCTCGTGTTCGTCCGACCGGAGGAAGGAGAACCAGGCGCGGGGTCCATGGTCAGTGGCTGAATGCAGGCAGCGGGTCGGGTGCGGTTCGGGCGAGCGGTGCGGGCGTACCGCTTCGCTAGGTTTAGCGGGCTGCGGCTGTGTGCTGCTGCTGCGCTGGCTGGCTGGGCCGCGGCGATGGGCCGGTTGGCTGGCCGGATGGCTTGCCCTGTTTTTTTATATACACAGCAGCAGAAAACAAAATAAATAAAATAAAATACACAATATAAAATCTAAATAAAAATACCTAGACACACATAAAAATATATACTACTAACATAAACTACAGGAACACTAGTTCCAATACTGATGCAATTTTGTAAAATCCTTTTGATGCAATAGGTCACTCAAACAGTAAAATAACACACAAGTAAAATATTTTGGAGATTGCAAAAATTACCAGAACATATCCGATGAACTGGAAATAATCTTCTGCACATTATGAACATTTTTAAAATAGGGGAGAAGTCATGTTATCTCCGCTCCAATAAATTGCCTTTAGTTGCATAATGATTCGAATATTGCAGAAAAAGCAAAATAATGCATGAAAAGAATATGAGATGCATATGAATGATCTAATAACATCCTAATTTAGGAAAATTGGGATGTTACAAACCTACCCCCCTTAAGATGAATCTCGCCCTCGAGATTCGGGCTGGCTAGCAAATAGGTGTGGGTGGTCCTGCCTGAGATCTTCCTCTTGTTCCCAGGTAGCTTCCTCCTCTGTATGATGATCCCACTGAACCTTGCATAACTTGATTGTCTTGGTGCGAGTAACTCTCTCTGCTGTCTCCAGAATCTTAACAGGCTTCTCCTCATATGTCAAATCACTCTCCAACTGAATTGCCTCAAGTGGCACTGTGTCCCTCAATGGAACATCCATCATCTCTGTATGGCACTACTTCAACTGAGATACATGAAACACATCGTGAACTCCTGACAAGGATTCTGGCAACTCCAGCTAATAAGCTACCTCTCCTCTACGCTCCACGATCTTGTAAGGCCCCATAAAACGTGGTGCTAACTTACCTTTGATTCCAAACCTCTTAATCCCATGAAGTGGTGAAACTCTAAGATATGCACGGTCTCCTACCTCATATGTCACCTCCTTACGTTTTGCATCTGCATAACTCTTCTGCCTAGACTGTGCTATCTTCAGCCTGTCACCAATCAAATTGACCTTCTCCTCAGCATCTTTGATCAAGTCTGGTCCAAAGAATTGACGCTCTCCAACCTCATCCCACATCAATGGTGTTCTGCACTTCCTACCATACAATACCTCAAATGGTGCCATTTTCAGACGAGCCTGGTAACTGTTATTATATGAGAACTCTGCATAAGGTAAATTATCATCCCAACTAGACCCATAGTCCAAAGCACAAGCTCTGAACATATCCTCCAAAATCTGATTTACCCTCTCTGTCTGCCCATTTGTCTGTGGATGGAAAGCTGTACTGAACTCCAGCCTGGTGCCCAAGGATTCATGCAACTAACGCCAAAATTTAGATGTGAACTGAGTACCTCTATCAGACACTACCTTCCTTGGAACTCCATGCAGACAAACAATCTTAGACATATAAATCTTTGCTAGCTGAGCACTGGTATAAGTAGTCTTTACCGGGATGAAGTGAGCAACCTTAGTCAAACGATCAACAACTACCCAAATAGAATCATAACCTGACCGAGTCCTGGGTAAACCTATAATGAAGTCCATACCAATCTCATCCCACTTCCAATCAGGTATAGGCAATGGCTGTAACAAACCTGCTGGTCTCTGAAGTTCTGCTTTAACCCTCTGGCACACATCACATGTTGCAATATATCCAGCAATTTCCCTCTTCAGGATAGGCCACCAAAATCTTTCCCTCAAATCCAAATACATCTTAGTATTACCTGGGTGAATAGAATAAGGTGAATCATGTGCCTCCTGAAGAATCAACTTCCTGATATCTGCATCTTGAGGTACACAAATACGCTTCTCAAACCATATGGCTCCATGTTCATCCTCATGGAAACCTTCTGCCTTACCTTTAGCCATATTCTCTTTTATCTCAGCAATATCCTTATCATTCCTTTGAGCTTCTCTGATCCTGTCAAGCAAAGTAGGCTTTACCTCAAGTGTTGCTAAATATCCCTTAGGAACCATCTCCAACCTGAGATTCCTGAACTGTTCACATAATTCGGGTGGCATATTATCAATGTTAATTGCATTAGCATGGCTCCTACGACTCAATGCATCAGCAACAACATTAGCCTTACCAGGATGATACTGCACATTCAAATCATAATCCTTAATAAGCTCCAACCATCTCCTCTGCCTAAGGTTCAAATCCTTCTGAGTAAAAATATACTTCAAGCTCTTATGATCAGTAAATATATCGCAATGATTACCAATAAGATATGGCCTCCAAGTTTTCAATGCATGCACAACTGAGGCTAACTCCAAATAATGTGTAGGATAATTATGCTCATGATTCTTAAGCTGACGTGAAGCATATGAAACAACTTTACCTTCCTGCATCAAAACACTCCCATGTCCTTGACGAGAAGCATCACAATATACCTGGAAGTCCTTATGTATATCCGGCAGAGTTAAAACTGGTGCTGTAACCAAACGCTCCTTCAACTCCTAAAAGCTGGCTTCACATTCATCAGTCCAAACAAACCTCTTCTCCTTCTTCAACAATTCAGTCATAGGCTTTGCAATTTTGGAAAATTTCTCAATAAACCTCCTGTAATAACCTGCAAGGCCCAAAAAGCTGCGAATCTCTCCAACTGTCATGGGTGTCTCCCCCTCTGTAACTACAGCAACCTTAGATGGATCAATTGCAACTCCATTACCTAACACAACATGTCCAAGGAATGCTACCTCATCCAGCCAAAACTCACATTTGCTGAACTTAGCATACAGCTAATGTTCCCTTAGTTTCTCCATTACCAAACGCAAATGCACCTCATGCTCTTGCTTATTCTTGGAGAACACCAATATATCATCAATGAAAACAACCACAAATTTATCCAAGAACTCCATGAACACCTTGTTCATCATATTCATGAAGTATGCAGGGGTGTTAGTCAATCCAAATGACATAATAGTATATTCATACAACCCATACCTCGTAGTAAAAGCAGTCTTTGGAATATCTTGCTCATGAATCTTCAATTGATGATAACCAGAACGAAGGTCAATCTTAGAAAACACAGTAGCTCCCTCCAACTGGTCAAATAGATCATTTATCTTAGGCAAAGGATACTTATTCTTAATGGTTACCTCATTCAGAGAACGATAATCAACACACATCCTCAAGGTCCCATCCTTCTTCTCCACAAACAAAGCTCGAGCTCCCCAAGGTGATGAACTTGGGCGAATAAATCCTTGTGCCTGCAATTCTCTTATCTGCTTCTTCAATTCTTCCAACTCTTTAGGAGGCATTCTATACGGTCTCTTTGCAATAGGTCCAGTGCCCGGTATTAAATCAATCAGAAACTCAATATCTCTATCTGGTGGCATACCTGGCAACTCCTCTGGAAACACATCTGGATAATCTCTCACAACTGGCACCTCTTCCAGGCTACCCCCCTTAAGAGAGTTCACCTGCACCTGATTACGCTTATACTTACACACATATTTGATCCTCTTCCCTCCTGGTGCACTAAGAGTAATAGATCGACTAGCACAATCAATACGACATTTATATAACTGCAACCAATCCATACCAAAAATAACATCTAGACCTTGTGACTTCAATATAATCAAATCCGTAGGAAAATCATGCTTCCCAACAGAAAAAGTCAACTGATGACAACCAACACCTGCTATCATCTCAGCTCCTGGGGAACTCACTCTAATAGGCATGCTAAGTGTTTTGGTTGGCAATCCATGTTTATCAACAAATACCCTCTAAATAAATGAATGTGATGCACCAGTACCAAAAAGAACAAGCACGGGTACTAAGTTAATCAAGAACTTACCAATCACTGCATCAGGTTCATTATAGACCTCCTCAACATTAACATGGTTGACATGACCCTTTTGGAAGGGGTTTGGCTTGCTGGATCCTGAGTTCTTCGCCCCCGGGCAATTTGTGGCATAGTGCCCCATAGCCTTACACTTGAAGCACTGCACCTGACTCAAATCCCTTGGTGCACGTGTAACCTGGTGGTTCTGGTTATTGTTCCCTACATTGCCATTACCATTTCCTTTACCTCTGCCATTGCCATTGTTACTCTTGTGCCCATTATGATGATGGTGGCCATTATGGTTGTGGCCATTCCCTCCATGATGATTATGATCATTACCTCCATGATGATTATGTCCATTACCTCCATGATGATTATGTCCATTACCTCCATTACCATGATATGAAGTGCGTGGTTTCTGCTGTGGTCCTGAGTTATACCTATTATTGTTGTTGTACTTCCTCTTGCGATTCTCTATGTCATGTTGCTTTCCCTCCAACACAATGGCCTTATCAATTAGGTCCTGAAAATTCCTAAAAGTGGCCACTGTCAACTGAAGGCTCAAGTCATCATTTAGGCCCTCCAAAAATTTCTCCTGCCTAGCTGCATCAGTGTTAACATCATTAGGAGCATAGCGTGCAAGATTATTAAATTCCTCCACATAAGCATTAACAGTGCGACCTTCCTGGCGCAAACTGCGAAACTCCTTCTTTTTCAGACACATCGCACCAGCAGACACATGTGCAGCACGAAAAGCATCCTGAAACTGAGGCCATGTGATAGTAGCAATGGGATAAGTGACCAAGTAATTGTCCCACCAAGCTGCAGCAGGACCCTCCAACAAATGTGAGGCAAACCTCACCCTCTCTGCATCAGTGCATGCAACCGTCTCCAGGTTCCTATTGACTGCACGGAGCCAGTCATCAGCCACAATAGGTTCAGGGGAACTGGAGAACCTCTGAGGATTCAACCTCAAGAACCTGGTAAGCATATCCACAGGTGGCGGTGGTGGCGGATTGTTGTTTTTATTGTTGTTGTTCTGGTTCTGAGTAAGCAACTGGATCAACTGGGCCTGTCCCTCAATAACCTGTTGTATGTATGGTGGTACTCAATTGCCATTATTGTCTCCTCCTGCAGTATTGCGTCTAGTATCACGCCTCGGCGGCATCTGGTGGGAAAGCATAGAAGAGTTATAGATATAATAGGGCCAAGGCTAGGTATATATAAATATATTCTACCCATATGCATAATATGATCAAGCCAACAAAACACAAAAGCGAATAACACCAACAAACAAACAAACAAGAAACTACATAATATAGTATTATATATATAGTTGAATAATTTCGACACTAAGCAATCTAACAAACAACTATCAATCAAGCAAACAA
This sequence comes from Triticum urartu, assembly GCF_003073215.2. NCBI lineage: Eukaryota > Viridiplantae > Streptophyta > Magnoliopsida > Poales > Poaceae > Triticum > Triticum urartu. The sequence continues at coordinate 438,379,042 of NC_053025.1, read as the reverse complement.
TCTAGTATCTTCATACCATGAAAGTGCGCATAATCAGATACGCTAACACGATAATGTTGCAATATAAAACAAACATGAATGGTGGTCTCAGCACTAGTTCCTACTTAACTGTTCAAGATACTTGAGGGGGTTAACTAATAAACAGTAAGAAGTATAGCTAGTTTATAAAATAACTTTCACTCCTATGGCTTTTCAAATCCATTTTCTAGGGTCACGTCCTACAGTCAACACACTTCTCTGATACCATCTGTAACGACCAAACCTCGAAGGATTTGAGTCTCTGTGCTTACCGTGCTAGTCCCTGGATCGAACTCGCTAGCACACACAGTATAGATGAATACCAGAATAGCAAGTGCATCATTTATTACATTGTATGATCCAGAATATATAAAATAAAACAATCTGCATAGCACTTGGCTAGCTTTATTCAACCAAACAGCGGAAAGTAGCAGAAAATAACGATGAGTCCCATCATAGCCCACGGGCGATGCTGAGTGCAGACTCGCGACCCTAACGGTACCTTACTCTTCGTCTGAATATCCTGCAACATGAGACGTTGCAGCCATATAGGTCAATACTTGGAATGTATTGGCAAGTTACACAGGAGTAATAATAAAGCAGACCTACATGTATATGCATAGTACAAC